>NC_039366.1:137923484-137969749 GCF_003573695.1 Papaver somniferum
TGTTCACCTTGATTTCATATCTTAAGACGGAACAAAACCTAGGGTTTATATGTGGGAGACAGATTTATCCTTTGATAGACTTTTCTGTGTGAGACAGATTTGTTTATTATCAAGTCTGCGATTTTGGGTTGCAGCAACTCTTGGTTGTGGGTGAGATCAGTTAAGGGAATCAAGTGCGCAGTATCCTGCTGGGATCAGAGGCGTAGGAGTACAACTGTACCTTGGATCGGTGGGAGACTGATTGGGGTTCAACTATAGTCCAGTCCGAAGTTAGCTTGGAGTATGCTAGTGTATGTAACGGCTTAATACAGTGTGTATTCAATCTGGACTAGGTCCCGGGGTTTTTATGCATTTGCGGTTTCCTCGTTAACAAAATTTCTGGTGTTTTTTGTCATTTCCTTTCCGCATTATATTTTACATAATTGAAATAATACAGGTTGTGCGTTCGTGATCATCAATTGGAAATCCAACCTTTGGTTGTTGATTGATATTGATTGATCCTTGGACATTGGTCTTTGGTACTGTCCAAGTTATTCCTTGTATTTGATAAAGACTCGCTATTGATTTTAGCTTGAGTAAAAATCAAATCAAGAGAGAGATATTAACTCTTTGAGATACTTTTATCTAGATTGAGTCTGACTGTCTAGTTGATTCTCTAGCAAAGTATTTCGGAGTTAGTCCATACAGATTGCTAAGCGAAATATTGGGCGGTGTTGTTAGACCCCCGCTTTTTCATTATCTGTCACTCAAAAGTCTATTTACTCTATCTCCTATTCTTGAGACAAAAGTCGTTTTGATATATAGACTTTCGTTATACACATTTTCTATTTCGAGCCGAGTTCAACTCGCCTATCTTTTCTCGAAATATGTCTTGGTAAACCTTCGCTTTAGCCAAATTCATATTTACCTAGTGATGAATGTCATGTTATGTTTCAATAACTTTGGAAATTGCTCTGACGAAAAATGGTATGTGAATAACGGCTATATAATGTCCTCTGAGAATGTTTCAATGATTGAAATGAAATTTTAGATTACATAACCATTGGTAGGATATAAGCATTGTTGTGGAAACAGATATATGTATAAGTCCTTATTCCTTGAACCAAAGTTTGCGAACTTTGTTGATCAAGAGAAACAGAATGTGGCGTGAGCCAAGTCCGCGAACTGGCGGAAGTTCTCGACCCGAGATTTTCTGCTGGAGTTTGTGAACTCCTTCCGTGAGCTTAAGTCCGCGAACTTGAGTAGGTTATATATATAATCGGTTGTTCTTGAACTAATGTTTATATGAACTAAGGAATGCTTTTTCAAACCGTGGCTATAAAGTTCATGAACCGATTCGAGTGAATCAAACCGTTTTTGCTTCGATTATGTCTTGTGTAGTTACATAAGATCTAAGCAATTGAACAAATCTCTTACTAGTTCATTTGAGTCATTTGGACTAGTTATGGTGAAGAAGAATATGGTGGATATGAAAGTGATAATATGGCTAACCATTTGGTTAACTATTGTTGAACTAACAAATGTTAATGTTTGGGAACGGTTACATAAACCCAAAATTGGACATTTCATTTGTGTGAAACAAGCTAAGGTTTCGATCCAACGGTTGAGAAATATTAGCTTGAATCTAATCAGGTTTTCATCTAACGGTGAATATTGAATGCTTTGTTACCAAGCTAACATTGATTGCAAACCCCGATTTGAAAGATTATATAAGGGAGAACTCTAGCAACTGGGAAACCTAATCCCCACACCTTACGTGTGATACTAGTTGCATAAGCTAGAGTCGATTCTCCTTTAACCTTTGGTTTCTTCTTCTAAACCAGGTTAACGACTTAAATACTTAATTGGGGTTGTGAAGCCAACCCGATACTACTTTTCTTGTAGTTGTGTGATCTGATGTTGCGTCTTTTATCGTACGAGTACAATTGTAATAATTGGCTTGAGATTTATATCTCCGATAGGCAAGATAGAAAAGTAATCACAAACACTTCGTCTCATCGTTTGTGATTCCACAATATCTTTTTTTTCGCTGCGTCGATTAGGATTATTGTGAGGTGATTGATAATACTAGGCTGTTCTTCGGGAATATAAGTCCGGTTTATCAGCTGGTTCATGTTCACCTTGATTTATCAAAAGACGGAACAAAACTCGTAGGTATATTCGTGGGAGACGGATTTATCTATTATCGTAGAATTTTCTGTGTGATACAGATTTGTTTATTGAAGTCTTCGACTTTGGGTCATAGCAACTCTTAGTTGTGGGTGAGATCATCTAAGGCGCAAGAGCATAATTGTACCTTGGATCAGTGTGAGATTGATTGGGGTTCAACTACAATCCAGATCGAAGTTAGTTTGGAGTATGCTAGTGTCTGTAGCGGCTTAATACAGTGTGTGTTCAATCTGGACTAGGTCCCGGGGTTTTTCTGCATTTGCGGCTTCCTCGTTAACAAAATTCTGGTGTCTGTGTTATTTCTTTTCCGCATTATATTTGTTTATATAATTGAAATATCACAGGTTGTACGTTGTTCAATCAATTAGAATATCCGACCTTTTGGTTGTTGATTTAAATTGATTGACACTTGGATATTGGTCTTTGGTACCATCCAAGTTATCTCTCTTTGATAAAGACTCGCAGATTTCTATTTTCTTGAGTATATATCAAATCGAGAGATTGAGATATAAACTCTTTGATATACTTTTTATCTAGATGGAGTCTGACTGTCTAGTTGATTCTCTAGAAAGTATATTGGAGTTTGTCCATACATATTGCTAAGCGAAATATTGGGTGTGGTTGTTGTACCTCCACTTTTGCAATATGAAACATTTGAAAATTTCCTAAGCAATGATATGTTATATCTATAGCATTTTAGAATGTTTGAGAACATCAAAAAAGAATTTAAAGAGTTAACTGAAACCTTGAATCATGGTAGGTACACATGCCTAGTACGCATACCATATATATATGAGGTTCTAAAATATGGGTAGGTACATTACCTAGTAGGCGTACCTTAAAGGTTCTGGATTCGTGAATGGGTATAGTACACCTACCTAGTACGCATAATGTAAATGATCTGAACTCATGAACAACCAAATGATGTGCATACCTAGTATGCGTACTGTCGGTCCCCGAATTCATAAACTGGTCATAAATAAGCTTAACATTTCCCATATCTACCAAGTACTAATCATGCAGATACTGATAATCTATTTCCCCAAATATGTTTAGCATCACTACGACTCTCATAAACACCTCCAAGACATCATTGATCACTAAAATACTTTGTGTTGTGCATCATTGTTAGAGCACTGCTCGGTCGAACGTTGCTATCTCAAGCTTGTTGTCAATTTTAATTGCCAAAACTATAAGTCTTGATTTCTAGTCTACTTATAGCTAAGTATCGGATTAGGATATAAAGTGTAGTTGAGCATTAGACTTCACGGCGTTCATCGATTGAAGACGGAGAACTATTAAGGGGACCTTGTGGAACTGCATCAACAAAAGGTATTGGAGACTTGAACTCATCTATCACTCAAAAGTCTATCCACTCTATCTCCTATTTGAGACAAAAGTCGTATATCTATATAGACTTCGATTATACACATTTGATATTTCGAGCTGAGTTTAACTCGCTTATATATTTCTCGAAATATGTGTTGGTAAGCTTTCTACTTATATCTATCTCAAGCTTGTTGTAAAGTTTAGTTGCCAAAACTATAAGTCTTGATTTCTAGTCTACTTATAGCTAAGTATAGGATTAGGATATAAAGTGTAGTTGAGCATTATACTTCACGACGTTCATCGATTGAAGACGGAGAACTATTAAGGGGAGCTTGTGAAACTGCATCAACAAAAGTTATTGGAGACTTGAACTCATCTATCACTCAAAAGTCTATCCACTCTATCTCCTATTTGAGACAAAAGTCGTATATCTATATAGACTTCGATTATACACATTTGATATTTCGAGCTGAGTTTAACTCGCTTATATATTTATCGAAATATGTGTTGGTAAGCTTTTGCTTCAACCAAGTTCATCTTATATTCTTGACGAAAGTCAAAATATTATCATGTGAAAATCACCTGGTAACATCTTACATGATTTGTGTGAGACAGTCATTTGATATAGACTCGAAATGTTTCGTATTGATCATTCGATCACTTGAAAATTGTTTTGAAGCTAATAGTTTGTGTGAGACAACTATTTTTGTCTTCCGAGAATGTTTCAATGATTGAAATGGAGTTTAGAACACTTAACCATGATTGGATGAAGCATAGTATGCGTACTTGCATATATGTAGTCCAAGTCCGGGAACCATAATATGCATACCCGTATGCGTACTGGTTGGTTTAATGGAAGTCCGGGAACCTTGTTCGCATACCGGTACGCGTACTGGCGTGAGGTTCAGGTCCGGGAATTTCTGCTGAGTTTGGAAGGTATGCGTACCCGTTCGCATACTGGAGAACCCAAACTTAATCCGACTACTTAGGTATGCGTACCCGTTTGCATACTTGAGTAGGTTATGTTCTAAAATCGATTTGTTCATGAACTAATACGTTTATATAATAAGGAATGCAATCTTTTGCAAACCGTTGCTATATTGTTCATGAATTGATTCATGTGAATCAAAATCGATTTTGCTTCAATTTTGTCTTGTATACTTCTATGAGAATATAAACAATTGAACAACTCTGAAACTAGTTTCATTTGAGTCATTTGAACTAGTTATGGTTAAGATGAATATGGTTGATATGAAAGTGTTCATATGGCTAACTTCGGTTAACTATTGTTGATCCAACAAGGTGCACACGTTTAGGTATGGTTACTCATATCTAAATGAAGTCACTTTTCATTTGTGTGTAACAAGCTAAGTTCAATCTAACGGTTGAAAGATATTAGCTTGAGGTCATTTTTTCATCTAACGGTGAATATTGAATGCTTTGTTACCAAGGTAACATTGATTGCAAACCCTGATTTGAAGACTATATAAAGGAGAACTCTAGCAACTAGGAAACCTAATCCCCACACCTCCTGTGTGATACCGACTTAAATTAAGACTTCATTGGGATTGTGAATCCAGACCCAACTATTATCTTTGTAGTTGCGTGTTCTTATCTTGATGGTTTCTATCGTGATTGAGTACTATCTTCTCTAAGATTTGCTCGAGATTTAATCTCCGATAGGCAAGATAAAAATTAGTCACAAACATCTTCGTCTCATCGTTTGTGACTCCATAATATCTTGTTTCGCTACCATACGATTAAGATTATTGTGAGGTGATTGATGTTTCTAGGATGTTCTCCGGGAATATAAGTCTGGCATATCAATTGGTTCATGTTCACCTTGATTTATTAAAAGACGGAATAAAACTTATAGGTCCATCTGTGGGAGACAGATTTATCTATACAATAGACTTTTTCAGTGTGAGACAGATTGGTTTATTAAGTCTTCGACTTTGGGTTGTAGCAACTCTTAGTTGTGGGTGAGATCAGCTAAGGGAATCAAGTGCGTAGAGTCCTGCTGGGATTCAGAGACGTAAGGAACGCGACTGTACCTTGATCAATGTGAGATTGGTTATGGCTCAACTGCATTCCAGTTTGTAGTTAACTTGGAGTAGGCTAGTGTCTGTAGCGGCTTAATATAGTGTGGTTTTCAAATCTGGACTAGGTCCCCGGGTTTTTCTGCTTTTGCAGTTTCCTCGTTAACAAAACTTATGGTGTCTGTGTTATTTCTTTTCCGCATTATATTTGTTTATATAATTGAAATATCACAGGTTGTGCGTAAGTTCAATCAATTGTGAATCCAACCTTTGGTTTTTGATTAATTGATTGACACTTGGATATTGGTCTTTGGTACCATCCAAGTTGTTTCACATAATAATCAGGCTCACGGATTTCCATCTGTTTGATTTGCTGATTACATTGTGAAACAGAGATATAACTCTTTGATATACTTTTCTTAAGATTGAGTCTGCCTGTTTAGTTGATTCTATTGAAAGTACATTGGAGTTAGTCCATACAAATTGCTAAGCGAAATATTGGGTGTGCTTTTGAGACCCCCGTTTTTCAATCATGATTTAAATCTTAAGTGTTTAATTAAACATGATATTGTTTATAAGTTCGAAAGGCATATTTTCCAAAAACTATCATTATACACGTTTCCGATACCCGGGCCATTATGTATATACTTTTATGTGATTTAAAGACATATTTCTCACATGCTTACATGGACTCCTAACAAGAGCCTTATCTAAACAGAGAAAATGTCTGCTTGAATCTCAAGATATCTTACAACCTGTTTGTTTGCAGCTGACTCGGCGCCTGGATCTGAGTCAACCCCTGACTCGGGCCGAGTCAGTAGTCAGCCCGTTTGTTTTCCATTTTGAGTCAGATCTGACTCGACCTCTGACTCAGACATAACCCCTGACTCGGACCCATTTGAGTCAGGTAACAAAATACCCCTGACTCACATATTTTTGAGTCAGATGAGTCAGATCTGACTCAAAACAAACATGTTGAGTCAAATCCAGATGACTCATGTGATTTCACTCAGATCCAGATGACTCAGATCCAGACGAATCAGATGAGTCTGGAGTAAACAAATATGGTGTTAGTTTGAATTCTAAGTGAAAAAGCGGGGGTACAACAACCTCACCCAATATTTCGATTAGCAATATGTGTGGACTAACTCCAATATACTTTCAACTAGACTCAATCATAATAAAGTATATCAAAGAGTTATAATATATCTATTTCACAATGTAATCAACAAATCGAACAGATAGAAATCTGTGAGCCTGATTATTATGTGAAATAAATTGAACAATACCAAAGACCAATGTTCAAGTGTCAATCAATGTAAATCAACAACCAAAGGTTGGATATTCGAATTGATTGATCTTAATGCACAACCTGTGATATTTCAATTATATAACAAAATATAATGCGGAAAAGAAATAACACAGACACCAGAATTTTGTTAACGAGGAAACCGCAAATGCAGAAAAACCCCGGGACCTAGTCCAGATTGAACACACACTGTATTAAGCCGCTACAGACACTAGCCTACTACAAACTAACTTCGGTCTGGACTGTAGTTGAACCCCAATCAATCTCACACTGATCCAAGGTACAGTTGCGCTCATTACGTCTCTGATCCCAGCAGGATACTACGCACTTGATTCCCTTAGCTGATCTCACCCACAACTAAGAGTTAATATGACCCAAAGTCGAAGACTTTAGTATACAAATCTGTATCATACAGAAAAGTCTACGATAATAGATAAATATGTCTCCCACAAAAATACCTACAAGTTTTTGTTCCGTTTTTTGATAAATCAAGGTGAACATGAACCAATTGATAACCCGGACTTATATTCCCGAAGAACAGCCTAGTATTATCAATCACCTCACAATAATCTTAATCAACGCGGCGAAAGAAGATATTGTGGAATCACAGATGATGAGACGAAGATGTTTGTGACTACTTTTATATCTTGCCTATCGGAGATATTAATCTCAAGCCAGTCGTTACGATTGTACTCAACATGATAGAATCAGCAAGATAAGATCACACAACTACAAGAAAGTAGTATCGGTCTGGCTTCACAATCCCAATGAAGTCTTCATGTCGTTAACCTACAGGGTCTCGAGAAGAAACCTAAGGTTAAAGGAGAATCGAATATAGCTAATACAACTAGTATCACACAAGAGGTGTGGGGATTAGGTTTCCCAGTTGCTAGAGTTCTCCCTTATATAGTCTTTCAAATCAGGATTTGCAATCAATGTTAGCTTAGTAAAAAATCATTCAATATTCACCATTAGATGAAAACATGATTAGATTCAAGCTAATATCTTTCAAACGTTGGATCGAAAACTTAGCTTGTTACACACGGATGAAATGCACGATTGTAGGTTTGTGTAACCGTACCCAAACATGTACATTTGTTGGCTCAACAATAGTTAACCAAGTGGTTAGCCATATGAGCACTTTCATATCAACCATATTCTTCTTCACCATAACTAGTTCAAATGACTCAAACGAACTAGTTAGAGAGTTGTTCAATTGTATAAATCTTATAGAAGTATACAAGATACAATTGAAACAAAAACGATTTGATTCACTCGAATCGATTCATGAACTTTATAGCCATGGTTTGCAAACTTGCATTCCTTAGTTAATATAAATATAAGTTCACAAATAATCGTCTTTAGATATAACCAAGTCAAGTACGTGGACTTAGTTCGCGGACTTAAGTTCGCGGAACGAGTTCACAAACTCCAGCAGATTTTCTCGGGATGAGAACCTCCGCCAGTTCGCGGACTGAGTCCACAGCTCTTGTTCCGGTTTTCCTGATCAACAAAGTACGCATACTTTGGTTCAAGGAATAAGGACTTATACATATATGTGTTGCCACACAATGCTTATATCCAACATTGGTTATATAATCTAAACTCTCATTTCAATCATTGAAACATTCTTAGAGGACGTTATATAGTTGTTATTCACAAACCATTTTTCGTCAAAGCCATTTTCAAAGTGATTGAAACATAATGTAATACCCGTTAATTTTATTTACGATTTTGGATCGGATTTTTCTCGACGGGTGTTTGTGGAGTCGTTTTGTTTGCCTTAGCCTAATAGGTTATGCTCTTGAACTTAAATATCTAGCATACATTCTCTTATCACTTAGTAAAATGTTAGGGTGTAAATATAATTACCTAATTATTGTTAGATGAGTTAATGGATTTGGGGGAAATGAAAAGATAATAAAAAGAATAAAATAAATAATAATATAATTGTTGTATTTAATTAGTATTAGTATTAAATTATATAGGATTTATAATATAGTAGAAAGAAAAGGAATTAGGGAAGAAAATAAAATAGAAAGTTTTAACCAAAAAGAATGAGAGAAAGAGAAGGAGGTGAAGCTAGGTCTTTAGAGAATAATTCTACGGAGAACTTAGAGGAGATTATAGCCAATAAAAGGTAGAATGTGAAACCCTTTTCTCTTTTGGTGTTTTCTTTGGGTGTTTATTTTGTATGATTTTGTATTGTTGGGATTTAGTAATTTAATCACACAAATATATATCGTCTAGTGATGATCAGGATTTTGAAATTGTTAGATAACATGATTAGGTACCCATGGTTAAAATTTGAGAACAATATACCACAAATTCACCGTTGAATGTGTGTTTGAATTTGGATGATAATTTCTGAAATTCTGGAAGTTCCGCTTTGCTGTGTTTTTGATATTATTAGGAAGTCTTAATGACGCTGAAGCGATTTGAGTCCTTAAAAAAAATTGTAGATTTGTGATTTATTTATCAGTGTGCTTTGGATTTAGTCAATTTTATATTTCTATGAATTTATCATGAATTGTTTATCAATGACATGTAATCTGCCCAGTTTTTAGGATGTCCTTGTAAATTCGATAACTTTTGTTTGAACCGTTGGTTTTGTGTGAATTTGGGATATGCAATATATGAATGTGTTAAGAATGTTCCTGTAAAATATGAAGATGATCAGACAAAGTTATCACCTAAAATACGTAATGTAAAATGTATGCAGTTAGTGTGTTTGATAAAATGCCTGAGATAAATGCATAATGTTTGTAGTATGCTATTAAGCCATGGTTGCTTGTATTGTTTGTATAAAAAATTGATTTTTAAAAGGAAATGATTTCATGTTTTTCCGTTAGATAGGAATATCGTTTCATGCTAACGACGGGTAATGATCCCCGAGAGTTAAATGGGTAATGATCCCCATGGGAACTTGTGTTTCCTGGCCATCGATGGCGGATGTCCGTGCCGGTAAATGATAGATGATGTACGAACCAAGGTTTTCGTACTGTGAATGAAACGGGTAATGATCCCCGAGAGCAAATGGGTATGATCCCCATATGAACTTTTGTTCCTGACCATCGATGGAGGCTGTCTGTGCCGATAAACGATAGGTGGGTGTACGAACCAAGGACATTCGTACCGTGAACTCAATTTATAAAACCTAAATTGGTAGATTTGTCGCAATTATTATTGGTGTTATGAACTCATTTGTGAAATCTAATTGGATGGATTATTGAAAGTACTATTGGTATTATGAACTCATGATTTTAGGATGATTTGTTGAAATAATATTAATATTGTGAAGTCTTGTTTTGAAATCTTAAGATGATTTGTTAGAAACAATATTTGTATTGTGAATTCACGATTAAACAAATGTACTTGTGTGGTGATGATGTTGGGTGAGTATCTGTATTAGTTATTTTCTCGAAATTATGCTGTATGCTCAGGTTGTATGTTATTTGACTCATTGACATTGTTATGCATGTTTTGAGATTGGGAATGCATTCTATTGAGCTGTCATCTTACCCCAATTGACATCCTTGCATATTTATCAGAGTAGCGCAGCGAAAGCTAGGAATGAGTAGCTTAGTGATTGAATTGCTTAATTATATTGCTTGAAATGTAATTTGAAATAATATGTTTGGTTGAAATCGTTGTTAAGATAAGAAACGGATTTATATGCTTCAGTTTATGTTATATAAAGTTTCAGCTACGTTTTGTGCAAAAGTAAATTAGAAAAAATATGTATGCATAAGTCTCTTTCCGACCCGTAACGCTTCGAGTTCGGATCTCCATACGTGTTTGACGCTGGTATGGAACTCGGGGTGTTACACATAACATGACTTTCGTCACTGGGTAAATATGAACTTGGCCAAAGCGAAAGTTTACCAACACGTATTTCGAGAAATAGATAAGCGAGATAATCTCGACTCGAAATAACAAATGTGTATAATCAAAGTCTATATAGAAAAACGACTTTTGTCTCATGATAGGAGATAGAGTAGATAGACTTTTGAGTGATAGATAAGTTCAAGTCTCCACATACCTTTTAGTCGATGAAGTTCCATCAATTCCTTGAGTAGTTCTTCGTCTTATATGATGATTGCCATGGAATTCTTGAGCTCAACTACACTTTCTATCTAAGTCCGAGACTTATCTATAGTAGACTAGAAATCAAGACTTATAGTTTTGATCACTAACATTGACAAACATGCTTGAGATAGCAACGCATGCGAGTTCGACCGAGCAGTACTCTAACAATCTCCCCTTTTGTCAATTTTAGTGACAAAACTATCAATACATATGGAATACAAAAATAAATGAATAAACTTTTGTAGCTCCTATTCCACATGCCTAATCTTCAACATTACTCGAAATCTTTGTCACTTCCAAGTACTCCAATGATCCCAAGGTTGTAAGTTCAACATCATCGTTGTTGAAAATCCGTAGCTATAACAATGAGAAAACAAGTATTCTCAATCATTGTTATACAGTGTCATAATATTATTATACAACATCAAAGTTCAATTGTATCACAACTTCGACAACAATACTATGGTGATATGTATCACTCCCCTTTTTCAATACTCCATCTCACATGGAAACCACTCCCTTACATAATGATCCGAAAACCATACGTATTTGTAGTGTGAACTACATATTAATTCTCCCCCTTTTTGTCAATAAAATTGGCAAAGGTACGAAAACGGGATCCTAATGAAATTTCCAAAAGAGACATTTCATGACCAAAAGAAAGCACATATCAACTTATTTAGATGCAATCATATAGTCGAATCTAAATGCTTTCATCAAGGAGTTTATAAAGATACAAGATAACCCCTATAATATTCCACAACCGCACTCCCAAAAATGATTTGGCAATTAAGCACAAGTTCAATTAAGAACTCTCCCCCATAATATGTCATTCCCGAAAGAACAATAAGAGCGACCTTAATTTCAAAAGAAAAGAAGGATTTCTTTGGACATAACAAATCACATATATGAATTTGAATCCAAAAATACTCAATTAAATTAACCACAAGAGAACCCATGATTAATTTAATCGGAAATATACAATCAAATTAACACAAAAAGTGATTAATTTAATTTGCCATGCTCGACATAAGAGAACTTACGGAGCCTCACAGTATAAACATAAAAATATGGATCAGGGAAGATCAATACTGCGGAATACACAAGGATTCACTCTATTTTCCATCACTATTCACACAATGACATACAATAGACATAATCCTTGCAAACAAAATATTTTAACCTATCTTCCATCAATAAATGACATAATAGGCTTCACTTTTGTAATGTCAGAAGCTCATTCATTCTTTTATCAATACATGCATATTGACATATGAAAGACTTAACTTTTGACAAGGTATGGGAAAATCATAGTTCACGGACGCAAACACACATATCCTATAACAAATTGCAATATATAAAACCATAAAGATTAATACTGCAAAGATCATCTTCCAAACAATTTTAGAATTTAAACAAATAAACCTAAAAACATGAAGATGAAAACGTTGGACATAGCTATGTGTAATCACAATAATGGCTATTCCAAACTCTAGTTATTCTTCTATGCAAAACAAGAAGATAAACTTCTTATCCGAAGATTTACTAGGCATCATAGAGCTTTCTCAAGGCATCTACAGAGAATTCCTTCTTATTATTAAAGAACCCATTGATTATGGGATCATTCAATTCCTCTGAATCTTCGGAAATATCAGTTAACTCACTGAGTTCTCTTTTCAGATCACGCAAGGTGTTCTTGGTTAGAGACAACATTTGTTCATAGGTAGTTATCTTTTCCAAAGAAGAAATAATAGACAGTTAGAGGAAGAAACTTTTCCATTCTTTGTCGACTTCTCTTTCATCACCCTTGAGGAAGTGATTCCTTTGCAAAGATACACGCTAACTGCTTCAACTGCATCTCTTTTTGTAATACCTATAGTCACAGGAGCCATGAGATAGTATCTTTTTGGATAAAAAAGAAGTGACAAAAAATTAAAATGATTTATGAATACCAAACCCTAGGAAAACTTTGAAAGAGTCTTTCAAGATTTATTATTCACCGTCCATCTTCTTAGGAGAATATTTTCTTAACAAATATAAGAAAAAGATTTACAAAAACACTGACTTGAGCCATTTTTAGTGCAAACCTCATTTTTCCCAAGCTAAAATGAGAATGCGGACATCACCATCATTAGTTGGTGACCAAGTGAGCCATATGCTCACACTTCTTATTTTTTCGTGGCTTATCACTGTTAGTTGTGTAAACAGAATTCTTACCTCGTCTAGATCTGGAAATTTTTAGAGCTTGGTTATCCGGACCCAGATTCATTTTCTGCATGTTCTCTTGAAGTTTGTGATTTTCTTATTGCTCCTTCTGAATCTCCAATAAGTGTTCTGAACATGCTTCTATGTCCACATGATAAGTGCCTAAATTATATCATTTGAATGTCAATTTCGGCCGCTATTCTTAGCTATTTATCTTGTAAATTATGTATATTATGCTTTAATTTGCATTTTATAGGTGTTTTGGAGTCATCGGAGTAAAAGAATAAGAAACAGTTGCAATCTGGAAAATAATGTCATTTTAAAGACAAGTGTTGTCGGGAGCCCAGCAGAGGATAAAGGGCAACCATCTGACAGATTACTAAAGACATGCTACAGTTTGTTAGGGGGCACCCAGTCCATAATTGTTTTACAGGACCACCATCTCTGCTCAGGGCCATATAGAGAAGTCTAGGTCGAGAAATTCCCTTCAACTCACAGCAGCCACAGCTTCTTCGTCACACCATGTTGGTGAAAGTACTAATAATGTAACTGTAACTGAGAAGAAGATACTTAGCTCAAAATAATGTTGCTGATGTTGCTGCACAAAGAATGTAGAGGCACGTAAACTACGCTGTCCTAAAGGCAATATCGCCTGCCACTCCTCTGAGATGCTACAGCAGTTGGCGAGTCACCTCCAGGATACAACTACAGTTAGTACCCCTCAATGTAGCATACAAAAAGGGTACCCTTAGAGCTTGGCAGAACTTAAAACAGTAGAAGAGATGTTTACAGAAAAACAGAAGGAGAGTAGAAGAGATGTTTCTCTGTGGTGTGTAAAATGAGCTCAAGACTCCTCCCTTATATAGTGTTTAAGACGTTACAAACGAGAGGAAAAATGCATGCAACAAAACCATGCGTATGACAGAAATACTGGTAATGTCAAGAATCCAAGCCAAACATGTACGGACAAGAAACCCAAAACAAATACGTACAGACAAGAAAGCCAGGACAAACATGTGCAGACAAAGAAGAAGATTCTTCTACATGTGTGTAAAACACGTACCAAAATTTTCATCAAAAAGATAGGATCTAATGAACCCACACCCACACCCGAACCCGAACCCGACCCGACCGACCGGACGGACGGCGGCGGTGTGCGTGCTTCTGTGCGAAGCACCGCACGTACGGGAAAGGCAACCTTGCCCTAGTCTAAGCCTTCCCTCCAAGCACAAAAGTCTAATGACCCAAGGGCCATGCCCTTATAGCTAATTCTATGGTATTTATGTCTAAAACTCTTTAGATTTTAGTCAATGTGGGACTATTGTTTTATCTATTCAAAAGAAAAAACAACTAATGGGCAATAGGTCTAGGGATCAAAACATAGTCCATGGAAAAATTGGTAATTTTAAAGCGTTTTTTCTAACAATCCCCCACATGAATGATAAAACATATCGACGAAATACGAGAAAACATAATACATCAATATTAGGCTAAGGTGTCCCAGAGATTGAACCTTAACATAGTGAGAGGTTACCGGAACTGCTTGTTGTTTCGGTGAACACAATGTCTTGAACCGTCAACGGTGAGTGCAATTCAGAAATAACAACCACACTTTGATGTCTCAAAGAAAAAAAAAAGCTTCCAAGCTCTTGCCGTTGTGCCCGTTTTGGCCGTGGGCTAAATCCCGGACTTAATGAATGTCTCTAGAGAAAAAGCTCAAATTCTCATAGGAAGCGGCCCCACTTCCAACATCCACATAGGTGAGTCCATTAAGAGTGTCCTTCCACACTCCGCTTTAAGCAAAGCCATGGAACTCATTAAGATCTTGACAGATCATCCTAAAACATGCAGGCAGCACTATCATACGGTTACACCATAGGGAGGGACAAAGATAGTGCTTTCTCTCGACATCACCAAAAATTAGTTATCTCATTGAACCTTGATCTTGGAGCTCCGTTCACAAGGTTGAGTGTCCTTCATGGCGATTTATTCTATGATCTTGAGTCCCATCCCCTTCGATGTGGATCTAACTACCTCTCTAGATAACCCTTTCGTCAAAGGATCTGCAATATTCTCTTTAGACCTTACAAAGTCTATAGAGATGATGCCAGTAGAGAGTAGTTGTTTCACTGTCTTGTGTCTTCTTCGAAGATGTATAGACTTTCCGTTGTATACACTATTCTTTGCGCATCCAATAGCAGCTTGACTGTCACAGTGGATTGCGATCGAAGACACAGGCTTGGGCCAGAGTGGAATTCCATCCAGGAAACCTCGTATCCATTCAGCTTCCTCTCCAGCTTTCTCCAAGGCTATAAACTCATACTCCATGGTGGATCGGGCTATACATGTCTGTTTGGTAGACTTCCATGACACAGACGCACCACCAAGTGTGAAGATGTACCCACTAGTGGATTTGCACTCATCTGAGTCTGATATCCAGTTAGCATCACAATACCCTTCTAGCACAGCAGGATACTTCCCAAAACTTAAGCAATAGTTTGAAGTTCCTCTCAGGTACCGTAGAACTCTGTAGAGAGCATTCCAGTGATCCTGCCTAGGGTTGCAAGTGTACCTGCTTAATCTACTCACAGTATAGGCAATATCAGGTCTTGTACAGTTCATTAAATACATAAGACTGCCAATAACACGAGAATACTCAAGTTGATAAATACCCTCACCCTTGTTCTTTTTCAATTTGCAATTGGGATCATAAGGAGTAGTTGCAGGTTTAGCATTTTCATGATTAAATCTCTTAAGCACAGTTTCAACATAATGAGATTGACTAAGACTATATCCATCAGACATCTTTCTGATTTTCATCCCTAAGATTACATCAGCAGGGCCTAAGTCTTTCATGTCAAAGTTTTCGTTAAGCATGCTTTTAGTGGTATTAATACTATCAAGGTTACTACCTAATATGAGCATATCATCAACATATAGGCACACAATAACATGAGAATCATCCACAGATTTAATGTAAACACATTTATCAGATTCATTAACCTTGAAGCCCAAAACAAATACGTACAGACAAGAAAGCCAGGACAAACATGTGCAGACAAGGAAAGCAAGACAAACACGTACAGACAAGAAAGCCAAGACAAACATGTGCAGACAAAGAAGAAGATTCTTCTACATGTGTGTAAAACACGTACCAAAAGTTTCAGCAAAAAGATAGGATCTAATGAACCCACACCCACACCCGAACCCGGGCCCGACCCCGACCCGACCGACCGGACGGACGGCGGCGGCGTGTGTGCTTCTGTGCGAAGCACCGCGCGTACGGGAAAGGCAACCTTGCCCTAGTCTAAGCCTTCCCTCCAAGCACAAAAGTCTAATGACCCAAGGGCCATGCCCTTATAGCCAATTCTATGGTATTTATGTCTAAAACTATTTAGATTTTAGTCAATGTGGGACTATTGTTTTATCTATTCAAAAGAAAAAACAATTAATGGGCAATAGGTCTAGGGATCAAAACATAGTCCATGGAAAAATTGGTAATTTTAAAGCGTTTTTTCTAACAATCCCCCACATGAATGATAAAACATATCGACGAAATACGAGAAAACATAATACATCAATATTAGGCTAAGGTGTCCCAGAGATTGAACCTTAACATAGTGAGAGGTTACAGGAACTGCTTGTTGTTTCGGTGAACACAATGTCTTGAACCGTCAACAGTGAGTGTAATTCAGAAATAACAACCACACTTTGATGTCTCAAAGAAAAAAAAAGGTTGCCAAGCTCTTGCCGTTGTGCCCGTTTTGGCCGTGGGCTAAATCCCGGACTTAATGAATGTCTCTAGAGAAAAAGCTCAAATTCTCATAGGAAGCGGCCCCACTTCCAACATCCACATAGGTGAGTCCATTAAGAGTGTCCTGCCACACTCCGCTTTAAGCAAAGCCATGGAACTCATTAATATCTTGACAGATCATCCTAAAACATGCAGGCAGCACTATCATACGGTTACACCATAGGGAGGGACAAAGATAGTGCTTTCTCTCGACATCACCAAAAATTAGTTATCTCATTGAACCTTGATCTTGGAGCTCCATTCACAAGGTTGAGTGTCCTTCATGGCGATTTATTCTATGAGCTTGAGTCCCATCCCCTTCGATGTGGATCTAACTACATCTCTAGATAACCCTTTCGTCAAAGGATCTGCAATATTCTCTTTAGACCTTACAAAGTCTATAGAGATGATGCCAGTAGAGAGTAGTTGTTTCACTGTCTTGTGTCTTCTTCGAAGATGTATAGACTTTCCGTTGTATACACTATTCTTTGCGCATCCAATAGCAGCTTGACTGTCACAGTGGATTGCGATCGAAGACACAGGCTTGGGCCAGAGTGGAATTCCACCCAGGAAACCTCGTATCCATTCAGCTTCCTCTCCAGCTTTCTCCAAGGCTATAAACTCAGACTCCATGGTGGATCGGGCTATACATGTCTGTTTGGTAGACTTCCATGACACAGACGCACCACCAAGTGTGAAGATGTACCCACTAGTGGATTTGCACTCATCTGAGTCTGATATCCAGTTAGCATCACAATACCCTTCTAGCACAGCAGGATACTTCCCAAAACTTAAGCAATAGTTTGAAGTTCCTCTCAGGTACCGTAGAACTCTGTAGAGAGCATTCCAGTGATCCTTCCCAGGGTTGCAAGTGTACCTGCTTAATGTACTCACAGTATAGGAAATATCAGGTCTTGTACAGTTCATTAAATACATAAGACTGCCAATAACACGAGAATACTCAAGTTGATAAATACCCTCACCCTTGTTCTTTTTCAATTTGCAATTGGGATCATAAGGAGTAGTTGCAGGTTTAGCATTTTCATGATTAAATCTCTTAAGCACAGTTTCAACATAATGAGATTGACTAAGACTATATCCATCAGACATCTTTCTGATTTTCATCCCTAAGATTACATCAGCAGGGCCTAAGTCTTTCATGTCAAAGTTTTCGTTAAGCATGCTTTTAGTGGTATTAATACTATCAAGGTTACTACCTAATATGAGCATATCATCAACATATAGGCACACAATAACATGAGAATCATCCACAGATTTAATGTAAACACATTTATCAGATTCATTAACCTTGAAGCCATTAGATATCATTACATGATTAAATTTTTCATGCCACTGTTTAGGTGCTTGTTTTAAACCATACAAAGATTTTTTCAGTTTGCATACTTTATCTTCAAAACCTTTCACAACAAAACCTTCAGGTTGGTCCATATAAATTTCTTCATTCAATTCACCATATAAAAAAGCAGTTTTAACATCCATCTGATGTATATGCAAATCATAAATAGAAGCAATAGCAATCAGCATCCGGATAAAAGTGATTCTAGTGACCGGTGAATAGGTATCAAAGAAATCTAATCCTTCCTGTTGTCTGTACCCCTTAGCTACCAACCTAGCTTTGTGTTTTTCTATAGTTCCATCTGTTCTAAGTTTCCTTTTGAAGACCCACTTGCAACCTATGGTTTTACTACCAGGAGGTAAGTCTACAAGCTCCCAAGTTTCATTTCGTTGAATGGAATCCCACTCATTATTTGAAGCTTCTTCCCAGAAGGGAGCTTCCGGAGAAGTCATAGCTTCCTTATAGGTTTGGGGTTCAGACTCTACCGTAAGAGTCACAAAATCTGGACCGAAATCTTTCTCGGTTCTGACCCTCTTACTTCTTCTAGGTTCGGTTTCAGCATCTAGAGACGGGGGTTGACTAGTCGAAGGAACATCTGAGAGATCATCGCGGACCCTTTTATGAGGTCCAGACCCTAAAGGGAAAATGTGTTCGAAAAACACTGCATCTCTGGATTCCATTATGGTGTTCTCACCAATTACCATGAACCTATAAGCACTAGTGTGCTCAGGATATCCTACGAAAACACAATCTACAGTTTTAGGTCCTAGTTTGGTTTTCTTGGAACGAGGAGTGGCCACCTTGGCCAAACACCCCCACACTTTAAAGTATGCATAGGACGATTGTCTTCCTTTCCATAACTCATATGGAGTTTTGTCGGATTTCTTAAATAGAACTCGGTTCAAGATATAGCAAGCAGATAGAATTGCTTCCCCCCACAGGTTCGAAGGTACCCCTGAACTAGCTAACATAGCGTTCACCATATCTATGAGTGTTCGGTTTTTCCTTTCAGCTACTCCATTCGACTCAGGTGAAGAAGGTGCAGTAGTTTCATGAATGATGCCATTAAGTTTGCAGAATTCTCCTATAGGTATCACATACTCACCGCCTCGGTCCGACCTAAGAGTTTTAATAGTAACACCTCTTTGGTTTTCTACTTCAAGTTTATATAATTTGAAAGCGTCTAAGGCTTCATCTTTACTTCTAAGAAGATAAACCTGACAGTATCTTGAGTGATCATCTATAAAAGTGATGTACCATTTTTTACCTCCTCTAGTTGGTGTTGATTTCAAATCTCCCAAATCTGAGTGGATTAGTTCTAGGGGAGTTGTACTACGTTCAACCTTTTTGTTAAAGGGTTTTCTAGCAAATTTAGATTCAACACAAATTTCACATTTATGACCTCTGTCAAAGTTTATTTTAGGAATGCAGCCTAATTTAGCAAGTCTTTCAATAGATTTGAAATTAACATGTCCTAGTCTATCATGCCAAACATGTGAGGAGTCACAAACATAAGCAGAAGAAGATGCATTATCATTCAAGTTCAAAGAAAGTACACTAAGCTTAATCATGTTATCAGTGACATATCCTTTTCCTACGAAATCACCACCTTTAGAGATTACAACCTTGTTAGACTCAGCTACAAATTTAAAACCTTTCCCAAGTAAGATGGTTTCTGAGATAAGATTCTTGCATATGTCCGGGACGTGATACACGTCATTCAATGCGAGAGTTTTTCCTGAAGTGAGTTTCAATTCAACCTTGCCTTTTTCCACCACTTTAGAGGTAGAAGAGTTTCCCATAAACAATTTCTCATCGTATCCTACTTTGTTATAGGAGGAGAAAGCATTTCTGAATTTACAGACATGCCTAGTGGCTCCAGAATCAAGCCACCAGTCTCTCACATTGGTCACATTAGAGACAAGGTTGACTTCAGACACCATGCCAGTAAAATATCCAGAATCATCTGCTACGTTTGCCTTATTTTTCTGTTTAGGATCATTTTTGGTCTTTTTAGGTGCCCTGCAATCTTTGGCCATATGACCAGTTTTCCCACAGTTATAGCAGTCGCCTTTGATGGTGTTTTTGGAGACACCACCCTTTGGCTTAAGATGGTTACCTTTGGAGTTACGTTGTTTGTTACGTTTACCATTTTTGCTGGATTCTCCGTGCCTTTTCTTTGACGCAGCATTATCGTCCAGGACATGAGCTTTGTTTGACATGTCTTTGCTCAGCATCAGGCTCTTGTCCTTGCAGCACATAAGTTCCTCCACCTGGATCTTTTTCCCCAGCTCCACCATGGTGATTTCACGATTCTTGTGTCGCAGCCTCCTCTTGTACTCGTTCCATGAGGGTGGTAGCTTTTCAATCACTGCAGATACTTGTAGAGATTCATCAATATGCATGCCTTCAGCAAGAATTTCGTTGATGTGTAGCTGGAGTTCGACGAATTGTTCTACAACAGGCTTTTCATCAGTCATCTTATATTCCAGGAACCTAGCCACCAAGAACTTCTTGCTTCCAGCAGCTTCAGCAAGATATTTTTCTTCTAGGGCTTCCCATAAATCAAAAGCAGTAAAATTCTCTTTTGCATTATAAAAGTCGTACAAGGAGTCATCCAGACAGTTAAGAATATGGTTTTTGCACATGTAATTTTTCCTAGTCCACCTATCCAGTATATCTTCATAACCACGGTCATGAAGTCTTCTTGAGGGTCTTTCTAAGGCAACTTCATCTAGCCTTTGGTCTTTTAAGAAGAATAACATTTTGGACTTCCATCGTTTAAAGTCTTTGCCACTAAACTTTGGGGGTTTGTCTACAGTACTCTTTCCCATGTTGTTACAAAATATAGTAAAGATGATATTGCCTTTAGATTGTTGGTGAAAGTACTAATAATGTAACTGTAACTGAGAAGAAGATACTTAGCTCAAAATAATGTTGCTGATGTTGCTGCACAGAGAATGTAGAGGCACGTAAACTACGCTGTCCTAAAGGCAATATCGCCTGCCACTCCTCTGAGATGCTACAGCAGTTGGCGAATCACCTCCAGGATACAACTACAGTTAGTACCCCTCAATGTAGCATACAAAGAGGGTACCCTTAGAGCTTGGCAGAACTTAAAACAGTAGAAGAGATGTTTACAGAAAAACAGAAGGAGAGTAGAAGAGATGTTTCTCTGTGGTGTGTAAAATGAGCTCAAGACTCCTCCCTTATATAGTGTTTAAGACGTTACAAACGAGAGGAAAAATGCATGCAACCAAACCATGCGTATGACAGAAATACTGGTAATGTCAAGAAGCCAAGCCAAACATGTATGGACAAGAAACCCAAAACAAATACGTACAGACAAGAAAGAAGATTCTTCTACATGTGTGTAAAACACGTACCAAAAGATAGGATCTAATGAACCCACACCCGAACCCGAATGGACGGCGGCGTGCTTCTATGCGAAGCACCGCGCGTACGGGAAAGGCAACCTTGCCCTAGTCTAAGCCTTCCCTCCAAGCACAAAAGTCTAATGACCCAAGGGTCATGCCCTTATAGCCAATTCTATGGTATTTATGTCTAAAACTCTTTAGATTTTAGTCAACGTGGGACTATTGTTTTATCTATTCAAAAGAAAAAACAATTAATGGGCAATAGGTCTAGGGATCAAAACATAGTACATGGAAAAATTGGTAATTTTAAAGCGTTTTTTCTAACACACCATTCCCTTTTTCTCTCTTGTGGCTGCACCAAGTCCCTGCCGTCGTTCGAACCATGAGTCCGGCGGATGATTACAAGGGGTTAGTTAGAAACTAAGAAGAACACAGGTCTCACAGTATAAGTTTGTCATGAATTGGGAGAATACAGATAAACCAGGATTGTTGGGTTTCGAATTGAGTTTGATTTGGACAGGGATCTTGAACCTGAGACAAAGAATGAAGTTGACATCAATTTGAACTTGAATTTCCAGCGAGAAGATAACAAGAAATGGCAGTTCCTGCCGTATGATGTGTGGTTGAATGGATGCGATTTTGAAATGTTTTTAGAGTTCCAAATGGTTCAGTAACGATGGGTTTGTTGTTGAATGTCGAATCTTTGCAGGGAAGGAGATAAAATGGTCATAAAAATCAACAGAAAGTTCAATCTCCTTTATCACCAGAAAATGCATACTAAGTATTTGTGGAAAGGCCTGAACGAGCAGTTCTTTACATCAGGTTCAGCTGGAACCAGCTCAGTCTTTCCGTAGCTAGCCATGGTCAGGAGGATGCTTACAAGGGTTGTTTGGCAGACTGAATTTGAAGCCACAGAAAGGAGGGAAATGGGTACGAGTTGGTGGAGTTTTGGGTTGTATTGTGACTGGAACTAGCATCGACTGAAGTTTTCTGCCATTGAGGTTGAATGAATGGAGAAGATCGAAGTGCAGTTGCCAGCCAGAGGTTCCACTGGCTAGTGAGTTTGGCTGAGAAGAATACGAGCCAGGGAAGATGTGAGAGTTTTAGTTCGTTACAGGGAGGAAGAAGTGTGACTGCCGTTCATAACACAGCTACAGGGATGAATTGAGGCCATTGATTTCCGCTGCTAAATGGTGAGGATTGAAGTGTATTAGAGTGTCTGAGAAGGTTTAGGACAATGGGTTTTTACTCGAAGTTGCAGAAAGAAGAGCTGGGTTAGTCTGCGTACAAGAGTTGTTGGCAGCGGCTAGGAGTTCAGGAATCGAGATAAACAAGGACATCAGACCGAGAAAACAGCCAGGGATGTCATGTTTCTGCCGTTGAAATAGAAGATGGATGGCCAAGATCGGGAATGTTTTGAGTGTTTGAATTGAATAAGGAAACTGGGTTTTTAGTCGGTGTTACGTTCTGCGGGATTGTAGAACAAGAAACAGGGGAAGAGTGAGCTATAAAAGACGGGGAAAAGCTACAGCAAAAGATCATCCATCTCATACCCCTCTCACGACTGCTTCCATCTCCCATCAGAGAGGAGCTCTCTGCTCCTCTCCAAACCCTTCCACCTGCACCATCACTTGCATCTCCTCCCGCATACCACTACTGCACCTGAAATCCAGTTCGCAGTTCCTTCTCATACCACCTGCATATACAGCACCAGCTCAGAGTTCTTGTCTGCGCCAAACTAAAGCACCGAGTTTACAGCAGCGAGCATAATTCATAATCACCAAGCCACCAGTCCGCATGCCCACAGCAATCATAATTCATAATCACCAAGCCACCAGTCCGCATGCCCACAGCAATCACCAGTCCATCCGCATCATCACCTGCTGTCTATTTGGTTTGCTTAGTTGGTTTTACACTCAAGTTTTCTATTTTCTTTCTATATGTCATGAACTCCAGTAGCTAATTTCTTGTTTGATTAGGGATATTTCAGAAGCTATGTGACTTGATTTTTAATCCTCAATATCGTTTTATTGCTTGTCTTCTACCGTTCTCATGACCATGGATTGTTTGCAGGGTATTTAAAAGGCCAATTAGATAACTTGTTTGCAATTCTAATGCTAGATTATTGAACCGTAATTGTTGCGGTGATTTAATCATAAATAGCGAAACATCAACGTTACAATGGGATGTTGTGGATTTTGATGTGCATTTGACAACCCTAAGTTAACATGTCGAACTTACGAGCATGTGGTTAGGATCAATCCAACTCATAGAACATACCGGTTAGTTAAGTTACACTAGAGAGCTTATTCAAAGTGGCTTGATTGACTAGACACGAGTAGAGAACTTATTCTACGAAGTGGCTTTTGGAGTTTATTAGACTTGTTGAACCTATAACTTGTCTAGGATTGTTAGTAAACGTATTTTGAAGAAGATTCATGTTCACTAGTGGAGAAAGAACCCCTAATCATTCTCATTCTCATTGTTCACACTCGTATTTATTTTGTAGTTTTTGCATTATTCATATTTTCAGGAATTAAATCGACAACTTTAGCTCAACTCTCCCTTGGGAACGAATCTGCTTATTACTACTTGTTAATTTAAAGAAGAATAAGGAATATATTTTTTGTGAGTTTGACACCTCGTCACCACAGAAAGAACAAATCAATGAGGATTTTTCATCTGTATGTCACTCTTCCAGTTTAACAGAACAAACAACAATAGTTGTGCCTTGATTAGTTGGAACAGACAACATTGAGCTTTGAGTTTTGCTTTTGAACCCTAAACCATAGTGTTTTCCAAAGGATCTCTGACCAAATAACATTGCTGCAATTTTGTCAGAGCTTCCAGATAACCTTTGCAGGTCATACTTGAGAGTGTTAATCTCTTCTTCTTTTAGAGACATGGTTCTGACGAAATTATCATTAAGACGCTCTATCTCAATATTTTTCGTCTGGAATGATGATTCAACTTTCTTCAAGGATGCCTTTAGTTGAAGGTTCTATTGAAGAATCTTTCTATTCAAGAGATCAAGAAACTCTGTGTCATACTCAAGTTCTGTAGTAAGAGCAGTAAGTCCCTTGGACTTGTTAGACTCATCTGAGACAACCAGAGTAGTTTTGTCTTACATTGAATCATCAGAAGCATTAACTGAAGATCGATATTCATCACATCTACTCTTCCTCTTTATCAATTTCTTGACCTTTCTGATTATCAGTGGTTCATCAAGATCAACATGATTGGAGCAACATTCATCAGCCCAAGACAAGTGAGAGGATGCACCTGTTTTGGTCACAGCATTGAACGCGAATGTTCTGCCTGTGTCAAGATCAATTTTTTTTAACTTTCCTATCAGAGTGTTTCTGGAAAGTGTATCAAGGTTATTTCCCTCAACGATGACATGCTTCTTAGAGTCGTATCTAGATGGCAGCGATCTGAGAATTTTCATCACAATGTCCTTTTCAGGAATAGTCTTACCCAATGCAAAAGATGCATTAACAATTTCAGACACTTTGTGATTAAACTCATCAAATGAATCTTCATCTGCCATACAAAGATTTTCCCAGTCAGAATTAAGGTTTTGAAGCCTAGCTTCCTTTTCACTGGTATTACCTTTGAATACGGTTTCTAAGATATCCCACGCATCTTTAGACCTAGTACCATTTGACACATGGTGCTGAAGATTTGAGATAATGGCATTCAAACCGTCAGAATTTTTCTTTGCAGCAAGTATCTCGGCATGACTGTATTCACCAATGATCTTAGGAACGTTTACATTTCCTATTGCCACAACGGGAGCATCATAACCATTAACTACATATACCCATGATTGAAAATCACGTGCTTGAAGAAAAGCTTGCATAGTAATTTTCCATCATAAGTAATTAGATCCATCGAAGACTGGTGGTACGTTAATAGAGATAGCACCCCTGTCCATAGAGTCAGATCGCTACAAACACAGACTTGTAAGGTCTTTAAACGTGTTTGCCTGCTCTGATACCAATTGAAAAAACGGGGGTACAACAACCTCACCCAATATTCCGATTAGCAATCTGTATGGACTAACTCCAATATACTTTCAAGAGAATCAACTAGACTCAATCTTAATAAAGTATATCAAAGAGTTATAATATCTATATTTCCCAGTGTAATCAGCAAATCGAACAGATAGAAATCTGTGAGCATGATTATTATGTGAAATAACTTGAGCGGTACCAAAGACCAATGTTCAAGTGTCAATAAATGTAAATCAACAACCAAAGGTTGGATATTCTAATTAATTGATCTTACCGCACAACCTGTGATATTTCAATTATATAACAAAATATAATGCGGAAAAGAAATAACACAGACACCAGAATTTTGTTAACGAGGAAACGGAAAATGCAGAAAAACCCCGGGACCTAGTCCAGATTGAACATACACTGTATTAAGCCGCTACAAACATTATCCTACTACAAAATAACTTCGGTATGGACTGTAGTTGAACCCCAATCAATCTCACACTGATCCAAGGTACAGTTGCGCTCCTTACGTCTCTGATCCCAGCAGAATACTACGCGCTTGATTACCTTAGCTAATCTCACCCACAACTAAGAGTTGCTACGACCCAAGTCGAAGACTTTAATAAACAAATCTGTATCACACAGAAAAGTCTACGATAATAGATAAATCTGTCTCCCACAGAAATACCTACAAGTTTTTGTTCCGTATTTTGATAAATCAAGGTGAACAGGAATCAATTAATAACCAAGACTTATATTCCCGAAGAACAACCTAGTATTATCAATCACCTCACAATAATCTTAATCAACACAGCGAAAGAAGATATTGTGGAATCAAAAACGATGAGACGAAGATGTTTGTGACTACTTTTATATCTTGCCTATCAGAGATACTAATCTCAAGCCAATCGTACGATTGTACTCAACATGATAGAATAAGCAAAATCAGATCACACAACTACAAGAAAGTAGTATCGGTCTGGCTTCACAATCCCAATGAAGTCTTCAAGTCGTTAACCTACAGGGTCTCGAGAAGAAACCTAAGGTTAAAGGAGAATTGACTCTAGCTAATACAACTAGTATCACACAGGAGGTGTGGGAATTATGTTTCCTAGTTGCTAGAGTTCTCCTTTATATAGTCTTTCAAATCAGGGTTTGCAATCAATGTTAGCTTAGTAACAAAGCATTCAATATTCACCGTTAGATGAAAACCTGATTAGATTCAAGCTAATATATTTTAACCGTTGGATCGAAAACTTAGCCTGTTACACACAAATGAAATGCACGACTTTAGGTTTGTGTAACCGTACCCAAACATGTACATTTGTTGGTTCAACAATAGTTAACCAAGTGGTTAGCCATATGAGCACTTTCATATCAACCATATTCTTCTTCACCATAACTAGTTCAAATGACTCAAATGAACTAGTTAGAGAGTTGTTAAATTTTATAAATCTTATAGAAGTATACAAGACACAATTGAAGCAAAAACGATTTGATTCACTCGAATCGATTCATGAACTTTATAGCCACGATTTGCAAAGTTACATTCCTTAGTTAATATAAATATAAGTTCACAAATAATCGTCTTTAGATATAACCAACTCAAGTACGCGTACTTAGTTCGCGGACATAAGTTCCCGGAAGGAGTTCACAAACTCCAGCAGATTTTCTCGGGATGAGAACTTCCGCCAGTTCCTGGACTGGGTTCGCGGACTGAGTTCACAATTCTTGTTCCGGTTTTCTTGATCAACAAAGTACGCATACTTTGGTTCAAGGAATAAGGACTTATACATATATGTGTTGCCACACAATGCTTATATCCAATATTGGTTATATAATCTAAACTCTCATTTCAATCATTGAAACATTCTTAGAGGACGTTATATAGTTGTTATTTACAAATCATTTTTCATCAAAGCCATTTTCAAAGTGATTGATGCATAACATGACTTTCGTCACTAGGTAAAGATGAACTTGGCCAAAGCGAAAGTTTACCAACACGTATTTCGAGAAATAAATAAGCGAGATAAACTCGGCTCGAAATAGCAAATGTGTATAACCAAAGTTTATATAGCAAAACGACTTTTGTCTCATGATAGGAGATGGAGTAGGTAGAATTTTGAGTGATAGATAAGTTCAAGTCTCCACATACATTTTAGTCAATGAAGTTCCATCAGTTCCTTGAGTAGTTCTTCGTCTTGTTTGATGATTGTCATGGAGTTCTTGAGGTCAACTACACTTTCTATTCTAGTCCGAGACTTAGCTATAGTAGACTAGAAATCAAGACTTATAGTTTTGATCACTAACATTGACAAACATGCTTGAGATAGCAACGCATGCAAGTTCGACCGAGCAGTGCTCTAACACTAAGCAACCCTTGGTCTTGAAAATTTATAAATAGAGAGACTGAAACAACCAAGAAATTCAATCCATGACACTTCTATGTCCTAGTTGTTTGCTAGAGTCGTCCTATATGAACCTAGGTTTCCCCTATGACTTTGTGAAATATAATTAGGTTTACGACTTAAAGACTTCACTTAGGGATTTGTGAAGCCAGGTATGACTATCTTTATCTTGATAGTTCGTGTATTATGACCTTGTTCATTATGTGATGGAGGTTTTAGTAATCTCTTTGAGAAACAATATAGATAGAAATCACAAAGTTATCTTCATCCCAGACTTTGTGATTCCTCAAGATAGATTTCTAAAACTCGGTTTAAGGTTATTCTTGAGAGGTGTTGAGTAATACAGGTGTGACGGATCAAGAAGTTTCTGCTTCCTACGGGTCGGGTTAGGACCCGCTTGGAAAGCTCCGATTCTCGGATACGCCACTCAAACAAAATTTTCGTTCACTAATAATCTTGCCCAACGTAGAAATCTCGTTAGTCTCAAACTCAGAATTCTATGAGCATATGTCCCATACCATAATACTCATAAAATTCGACATGGGTTCCAATTTAAAAATAAATAAATAAGGGACGGCTGATTGCCTAAACTCAGATTTGGCCAGATGCCAACCCAATAACTCAGATTTGGCCGGATGCCAACCCAATAACTTATACGGCCAGTTGCCAAAATTAACACGGGCCAGTTGCCAAAAAATAACACGGGTCAGTTGCCAAAAAAAACAGACGACCAGTTGCAAAAATTAACACGGGTCAGTTGCCCGAAAATAACATACGACCAGTTGCCAAAATTAACACGGGCCAGTTGCCCAAAAATTTACACGGGCCAGTTGCCAAAATTAACACGAGCCAGTTGCCCAAAAATTAACACGGGCCAGTTGCCCAAAAATTACATACAACCAGTTGCCAAAATTAACGCGGGCTAGATACTCAAAAATTAACACGGACCAGTTGCCCAAAATAACATACGGCCAGTTGCCAAAACTAACACGGGCCAGTTGCCCAAAAACTAAAACGGGCCAATTGCCCAAAAATAACATACGGCCAATTGCCAAAATTAACACGGGCCAGTTATCCAAAAATTAACACGAGCCAGTTGCCAAAAATAACATACTGGCCAAGGTTGCAATCATCTTTGAATAGATGGTATGAACTGCAAAGCAGTAACCAAGACTTTTAGATGATATGAACAACCTTGTAGAGTTGTGCTGAACCGCGTAGCGGCTGCCTACATACCCTCTCCGTTGCTTGATCCTTGCTTGATCGGAGGGATCAAGCACGACCGTAGTTCGTCAATAATTTCTTAGATAATATGAACTACCTACGGTGGTAGCAATTATCTCTTGAAATGGATATTATAAATTGCAGAGTAACAATTATCCCAACCTTGTAATATTGTCAACTATCACAGCACCGTATTAATAATTTTATAAGAGTCCCCAAATTCTGGACACATTATTTAAACAAGAAGAAACTAGCTTAAGCTGAATTAAAACTCATATAAATAGCATGAGGTTTACTTAATCCTAAACAAAATTTAGACAATGTATGACTATGTCAAATTACGTCTTCATTAGTGCCGCTGTCCCTAAAATCTAAACCTTGGATTTTAGCTCTGCTAGTAATACTACTTATTACCAAGAATGAAAATATACCAGTTAATCTAAGCAACTAAATTGAGCTAGCAGCTACACATTAAACTATAGCAGTGCCCATTTCCCAATTACATATTAGGATTTAGTAAACATAAATTTGAGTCCTGATATCGGAGAATTATATACATTTTAACCCAACAATTACCCATGGCATCTATGAATATGGCTATTCAACAAAGCGTTGCCATTAAGAGACAATGAAGTTTGAATTACACCACACCCATAAGCAACAAGTAGTCAACATGAGTAGTGCATACAACTACGTACTGATTTACAGTAAAGAAAAATCCTATTTGCAGATCCAAAACGATGAATAGAAACACAAATGTATAAGCCGGCTGTATATATACCCCAACCATCCATAGGTCTTACAACCAATTGTCTGGGAATTACTATAACCAACCTTGTTCGACAATTCCACATTTCTTCGTCAGTGTACTGGACTAGGTGAATGGAAACAGAGATTTCCCAGACAAATTGAATGGATTATCTACTGATAAGACGATAATAAAATGTGAAATCATATTTGACCTGAAAGTTGGAGTCAAAGAGAGGCCAGCACTAAACCTGTATATTAATCTAGCTAACTAGAGAAAATCTTCAATTATTTTTCTAAAGTTGAAGCTTAACAGAAGTTTCATATAAGTTGACCTCAGCATAAGAGACACAGCAAAATGAGCATACGTTCTAACTAGGCACCATCCTGCGTAAGAACTAAGTGCATTCGCATGCAAATTTATTGACTTTCACTTAAGAACATAATTGAAGATACAAGTGACCGTAGAGTGTGGACTATTAGTGCATGAATGTATATTCATTACAGAAAATCTGTAAGCATCTTGTTATAATAGAAGTAAAACCATCGTCACTCATTTTCACACTTTTATATATCTATTTAAATATACTTAACTAGATTAAGAAACTTGGATATTTGGTTTAGTGCTAAACTAAGTTGATCTCAGCAGACAAGACACCTATATTAATTTGATTCATAACTAAACCACCACTACTTAAATAGCAAGATCAATGACAAACTTTAGTGCAACATCCACTCACTGAAGTCTCAAGACTATAGACACAGAGATAAATTCACAATTGAGTCCAACGTTGTTCTCCACACTAAGACTAAGAATATATCACGGGACTCAATACAGGGTGTTCTCTGTTCTCATGCAATTTCTACCCCTTCCCCATGTCCGATCCTCCTGAAATTTCAGTCTAGTCTTCCTGACATATATAAGAGTAACATATCAAAAATTCACCGAGATCTAACGGTTAGATTTTAGTATCTCGTTCCAACGGTACATACGTTCCAGATTTCAGAAAAACAGATTCGCAGTTCGTGCTAAGGTTTCAATGTTTCATCATCCAGACTAAGTTTCCAAGTAACTCTAACATCATAACTCAAGTACCAACAGTAACAATTGATTTTAGCAATCGATCGATAACAACTAATATTGAGAGTGATAAGAGAAACTAGACTTAAATTGACACCGTAACAGCACTTTAGCTTATTCCTTAACGAAAACACTAACTATATCGTAATACACACTATCATGGTACAAGTCATTAATTCATCGAAAGAATCTATAAGCTTGAACTTGATGGTTGCATACATAGATCAAAGGACTAATTGGCATTATTATCAAATCATGACAACTATATGTATAATATGAGTTGATTCATATTTGTAGAAAATTGATCACTTCTCTATGAATTCAGAATAGCAAAACCTAGAAACATATTGAAAATATAGTAGACAACATTTTTAGTATGCCTACATATGTAGGATAGCCTAGAGAGTAATTTCAATCACAAATCTTTATAGATTTATTAAGCTGCATATCTCATATCATAAATGGTAAAATTAATCAAAACCCACCAACAATTCATCCCTACCGTTACTTAAGAAAGAAAAAAAATGCAATAGAATCTTTTACCACTTTTCCTTCATTCAGGCTTTTTATCAAACGATTTGCAGGCGTGAGACTTGTGGTGAAGAGATAACCATGGTGTTGTGTTCTAAGCCCTTCTATACGTTCCCCTTCCCTGCAAATTCGAGTTCTAAAAGAACCCAAGTTCCCTAATCATATTAGAAGGTTAAAGAATTTAAAACTCAAGCTTTTCATCACTTAAAACCGAAGGTAACAACACACATGCAACCTTGCTTTTTGCTGATTTCTTAGTCATAAAACCAACCCAAACTTAAAGATGCTGGTACGCATTATTCTTACACCTCTATGTAATACGTTCCTTGTTTGTCATGAGCACTAAGCCTTCTCTAACACAATCACTAAGAACTTAGCAGCAACACTCTTCTTTCCAAATCATTTCTTCAAAATTCATCCTCAACACTCTAACCACTTCAAGACACTATCTTAAACAACATCACTAGTTTTTCTCTAAGAATTATGTGACAACGAAGAAAAGAAAAATATTTCCTATATAGCTGAGAAAAAGAAGTTAAGATCAGACCCAGAAAGTTCCATGGAGAAAAGAACGAGGTTTCTCATACCCTTCTCAATTCCAGTTTCCTTCACATTTATTTTCAGACCCAATTACAGATGTGCCCTGGCATGTCTCTAAATAAGACATGTGTGCATCATGCATTAGGTCTATAAAGGCACCCATCATTTAGATTAGAACAAACCCCCTATGTAAAAACAATCATTTGCCGTTACGGTACATAAATGGGTTTCGGTTAAACCCGAAAAGAAGACACAGAGTGTCACAATAGGCTTTTCATTAACTGAGTGTAAGTGTTACGGATTTGTGAGGTTTGCTAGTTTTGTCTATCGCAAACATGTTTCCTAGTCTAGATCTATTCGATCTAAAGGGAAATAAGATAGACTGTTAGAGCATAGCTCGGTTGAACCCACCAAGCGTTGGTATGTCAATTTTGATTGTCATATTTTAGTGAATCAAAACTTATGTCGCTTGATTATGTACTAGATACAACTTCGTATAAGTTAGACTAGAAAGTCTAAGATTATGAGACATACAAGTATTACTAGAAGACCTGAAGAATATGAAGAAGTAACGAGCTACGATGACGACATCATCCTTACTATTGAGGTTAGTAATATTGACTTGAACTGTTTCATTCCTAACGTATCTTTCAAGTCGTGTTATATTGAAAACATAACTGCGAAGCTGAGAATGATTATACTCTAATAGTGAGACATGATCACATGATCATAGTGTTGAGGAATTAGGCTACGAGGTATAACGTTTATATTTTGAACTTCGTATATATGACATCGACATAATTGTATGAATGTTATTGTAATTATGTGTATGGGTAAAGGTGAAGATTTCGTCTTGGGAAACAATGTTTACATTTGGTTAAAGGAAGTACATTTATGAACTTGCTTTATGAATCGAAAGGGAAATCACTAGGCTTAGTGGTATTGTTATTCATTGCATATCTTTGGATTACCAATATGTGTGAGTTAGTAGAACCGATCATAATTCATTATGTATCTTGGTATAACTAATCACAGTATCTGACTTATGATTTGGTATGACTTTTATTAATGTAACCGATCCTAAGTAATCACATGAGATGGTATGATCGATATTTGTTATTGGTGTGACCGATCCTACTAATTGGTATAACCGATCAAAAAAGAGTTGTGTAATCGATCCTTGTAATTGGTGTAACCGGTCCTGGTAATTAGTGTAACCGATCCTGGTAACTAGTGTGACCGATCACAAGTAATACCATGAGTCCATGGTAACCAGTCCTGGTAATTGACACAACCGATCCTGGTAACTGATGTAACCAGTCCTGGTAACTTGTGTGTTCGATCATAAGCAAACCATATTAAGGTAGAACTGATCCTTGTGTTTGGTAAAACCGTGAACCCATGATTAGTGAATTGATATTTGATCAATCACATAGTTGTCTTGGAATACAGATGAACCAATTCTAAACTTGTTTGGAAGTGTGGTATAATCGATCCCAAGATTGTAAATATGAAAGAGGATTTACAAAGAAAAGATATCAACATACTTTGAACATGAAAAATAACTCCTATCTTTTATTGTTCAAAGATATTCCTTAATAACTCAAGGAGATCCCGGTCCGAAATAAATTAAGAATCTTTTAATTAAGATTATTAGTTGTATATGCTTTAATTACCAGCAATTAAATGCATATCTCTAGAAAATAAAAAATTGGTAATGTGCATTTACTAATTAGAGATTTTCTAGTGAGATTTCGGAAATATTGGACAAAGCATTTCTAGGAATTATGGAAAACGACTTTGGGCATTTATTGCATATCTTGAGAATATTCGGTTTTGAAAATTCCTTGGTGTCCAAACATCCTTGGTCTATGAATACCCAAGTTTGCATTTCTGCCAAACTATCCTAAGATCCATGCAAACTTCATCTTTTTGTTGTTTCTGGTGGAGCCGCCAATCCGGAGAGGAAAGTACCCTAATTAGGCGAAATCTCTTCCGACCGCTCGTTTAAAGACTTATGTGGGATCAAGAAGCTCTACGAGTACCGTTGGTGGGAAACTAGATAATTGCAGTTTATTTTAGTTTTTGATTGATTTGATTGACAAACGGTTGTTGAAATTTGATTGCACCTAGTTTGTTTATTCTTGAGAATCTTCTCTTCTGATATAAGATTCACCCAACTAGATCGAAGTTTCGACGAGATATTTAGAATTGTTTGTAGATCTAAAGACATCTTGTGATAACCCATTATTAACAGACTCCGTTCTGTGCGTGATTATTGACAAGAGATTCAAGTGGTGTTGTGCAGGTGTTTATTGAAAATTAAAGAAGATTTGAAGATAAAGAAGATTTCTTATTTGGTTTCTATATCTTTGGGTGTCCACAAACCTTGATCAGCTGGGATCCAACTATAATTAGATTTATCGATTGATTAGTTGTGTAAGATCAGCATCACCTTATAGTTTCTTGTTGGAACCTATATTGATTGATTGCAAATCTAAACTCTGCTACTTCGGTAGTTGTTGGATAGATTGATCTAACCAGGCAAAAGAGTTTATTTGTTAAACGGAAGAGCCTTTGCATATGACTTGAGATATCTTCATCTGAAAGAATCAAGAGAGTTGTTACCAAACGGGTTTGTTGTTCTTTTATTGTTTGGAATACGATCCAAAGGAATTGTTCCAGTGCGTGCACTTATTGAATGTCGGAAGCGCAGGGATACTGAAGAAACTAAGTGAAATAGGGTTAGTTGCTTGGTCTCAACTATACAAAGTTGGTTTAGATTTTGTATAACGGCTTAATTATGAGAGTATTCAATTTTGGACTAGGTCCCGAGGTTTTTCTGCATTTGCGGTTTCCTCGTTAACAAAATCTTGTTGTGTCATTTACTTTTCCTTTCCACAATTATAATTGTTGTTATTATAATTTAAAGTAAATTACGCAAACGTTAACTCCGTATTATTTTATAGTGATCCTATAGAGTTTGGTTAAGTCCGAACCTATTATCAAGTAATCACACTATGATTGTTGTGTTGTCTCGATCTCGTATCCATAGACGATCACACAAAGTGTGAATACCGATTTGTAGTATTGTCTCGACTTTGTCCATAGACAATCACTTTCGGTAAAAGGACTTATAGGTGTATAAATTAAAGACTGTGGTGTATTTGGGTACCCTCGTCTTTTCATAGACTTATATGCTAGAGGAATATTGGCATTATAAAAATCTACTTAGTTGAAGAAACTCTTAGGTTGTAAAGAACGTCATTGAAAAAGTGGGGTCTAACAACCTCACCCAATATTTCGCTTAGCAATCTGTATGGACTAACTCCAATATACTTTCAAGATAATCAACTAGACACTCAGACTCAATCTTAAGAAAAGTATATCAAGGAGTTATATCTCAATTTTTCGATTCAATACTTACTCAAGAAAATAACAATATGTGAGTCTAATTGAATACAAGAGAAATTAACTTGAATGGTACCAAAGACCAATGTTCAAGTATCAATAAATTTCAATCAACAACCAAAGGTTGAATTTACCAATTGATCGATTCAACGCACAACCCGTGATATTTCAATTATATAACAAAATATAATGCGGAAAAGAAATAACACAGACACCAGAAGTTTTTTTAACGAGGAAACCAAAAATGCAGAAAAACCCCGGGACCTAGTCCAGATTGAACACACATTGTATTAAGCCGCTACAGACACTAGCCTACTACAAACTGACTTCGGACTGGACTGTAGTTGAACCCCAATCAATCTCTCACTGATTCAAGGTACAGTTGCGTTCTTTACGTCTCTGATCCTAACAGGATACTACGCACTTGATTCCCTTAGCTGATCTCACCCACAATTAAGAGTTTCTACGACCCAAAGTCGAAGACTTTAATAAACAAATTTGTATCACACAGAAAAGTCTACATGAATAGATAAATTTGTCTCCCACAGAAATACCTACGATTTTTGTTCCGTATTTTGATAAATCAAGGTGAACATTAACCAATTGATGTACCAGACTTATATTCCCGAAGAACAGCCTAAAAATATCAATCACCTCACAATAATCTTAATCGACTAGCGAAACAAAATATTGTGGAATCACAAACGATGAGACGAAGATGTTTGTGACTACTTTTCTATCTTGCATGTCAGAGAAATTATTCTCGAGCCAATTTTACAATTGTACTCAATACGATAGAAACAACAAGATTATATCACGCAACTATAGAGAAAATAGTTGGGTTTAGCTTCACAATCCCAATGAATTCTTCAAGTCTTTAACCTACAGGGTCTCGGTAGAAATCTAAGGTTAAATGAGAATCGACTCTAGCTTATACAACCAGTATCACACAAGAGGTTTGGGGATTAGGTTTCCCAGTTGCTAGAGTTCTCCTTTATATAGTCTTCAAATCAGGGTTTTCAATCAATGCTACCTTGGTAACAAAGCATTAAATATTCACTGTTAGATGAAAACCTGATTACATTCAAGCTAATATCTTTCAACCGTTAGATCGAATCTTAGCTTGTTATACACAAATGAAATGCGTGTTTATTTAGGTTTGTGTAACCATACCTAAACGTGTACATCTAGTTGGTTCAACAGTAGTTAACCAATGGTTAGCCATATGAGCACTTTCATATCAACCTTATTCATCTTCGCATAACTAGTTCAAATGACTCAAATGAACTAGTTAGACAGTTGTTCAATTGATTAGATCTCATAGAAGTATATAAGACACAATCGAAACAAAAACGATTTTGATTCACTCGAATCGATTCATGAACATTCTAGCCACGGTTTGCAAATATGCATTCCTTAGTTTTTATATGTCTTAGTTCATGAATAAACCATTTTTAGAAAATAACCCACTCAAGTACGCATACCGGTACGCATACATGAGTACCCATATTGAGTTCGTTTTCAGTTCACAAAATCCAGCAGAAATTCACGAGATGTGAATTTCCGACAGTACGCGTACGGGTACGCGGACTTAGCTTCCGGACATCCTAAATCAGTAAAGTACGCATACTTTAGTTCAAGGATTTTGGACTTACACAAGTATGAGTTCACATACAATGTTTATATCCATTCAATGTTATATATTCTAAACTCTCATTTCAATCATTGAAACATACTTAGAGGATGTTAAATAGAGGTTATTCACACACTATTTTTCATTAAAGCGATTTTCAAGATATTGAAATAATCAATATGACTTTCGTCACTGGTAAAGATTAACTTGGCCAAAGCGAAAGCTTACCAATACATATTTCGAGAAATAAATAAGCTAGATAAACTTGACTCGAAATAGCAAATGTGTATAATCGAAGTCTATATAGCAATACGACTTTGTCTCAAGAGTAGGATATAGAGAGATAAACTTTTGAGTGATAGATAAGTTCAAGTCTCCACATACCTTTTAGTCGGATGAAGTTCCACTAGTTCCTCGAGTAGTTCTTCGTCTTCGTAAGATAATCGTCATGGAGTCTGGAGCTCAACTAAACTAATCTTTCCTAAACCGAGACTTGGCTATAAGTAGTCTAGAAATCAAGACATATAGTTTTGACACCTAAACTTGAAAAACAAGCTTGAGATAGCAACGCTTGCGAGTTCGACCGAGCAGTGCTCTAACAATCATCTAAAGAAATAAATTGTGTAAAGCCTTGCGAGGTTCAAGAGACGTAAGGAGCACGAATGCGGTTGAATTGCTTGGAGCGTGAATTCGGTTTCAACTACCTTCCAGTCCGAAATATGATAGTAGGCTAGTGTCTGTAGCGGCTTAATATAGTTTAGTGTTAAAATTTGGACGAGGTCCCAGGGGTTTTCTGCAGGTGCAATTTTCCTCGTTAAAAAAACTTCTTGTGTCTTAATTATGTGTTTTCGTTTTTCACATTATATTGTTTTATCTTTCTAATAGGAATAACATAAGTAGTACGTAACCAATTCTAGTATATTAGTCCATATTAATTGTGATCGATTATGAGACTCGCTTTTGTAGAATTCTTATCTTGAAATATAAACAACAAGTTTCATACTTGACAAAATTAATATTCAATTATTGGGATACGACTAGATTGATCTTGGATATTGATTTCTGAGATCGTCCAAGTACTCTTCTAAATAATCAGGTTCACAGACTCTTTTGTCTAGACTTTCTGATTGTGAAGAGATAGAGATATGAACTCTACATATATATTATCATGGATCATTAAGTTGGTCTACTTGCAATTGTGTAAGGTTTTGTGTATACAGGTTTCCGAACGAAAAAGTTGGTGGTGTGCTTGGTACCCTTTCCTTTTCAATTGGTATCAGAGCAAGTAAACACCTTTAGACCTTATAAGTATGTATTTGTGGTGATCTGAATCTATGGACAAGAGTGCAATCTCTATTAACGTATCACCGTTTATTGAAAGCGATGTTTTTATGAATTCTTTTAATGAAATTGGGTCATCTTCTCTCGAAAATAGACGAGCACTCTATTCCCATAAAACATTATAGTATTGAGAATTGTTATCCCTACTATCTTACTGACGAGTCTGACTCGGAACTGGAAATAGAGCAGCCAAAAAAAAGTGTTGAGATTCATAAACATCTTAAAATTCAGGCTTCTGAGGTCAGCAGGATAAAAAACAAAGTCAATGCTCTTATTAGTAAGGTTAATGGAAAAGCTTTCAAGAATAAGGATACTTCTCGAAAAAAAGGTTGAAGTAGATATGAAAATTATCTCACTTGAGGCACAACTAAAGAAAACTCCTTGATAAATAATGACTACAGGATACCCCTCTCTCTCTTTATAGTGTTTGTGAATATGAAAAGTTAGCCTTACCCATGGCCTCTTAGAAAATTAAGGAGTTAGAAAACATGATTACCTGACAAAATCTCCTTCAGAATCTCATGAACAAGGTGTCACTATTTTGATAAGGGATAAATAGTTAGAATTCTCTGACAATTGTTTTTTGTTACCCCAAGATAAAAAAGTTCTTCTGATAGTTTTTGGGCCAAACCTACTCATTATGATCGCATTAGAACTCAGAAGCTCTGCTACTTTTTTAATACAGAAGGACATGTTCGAAGGAAATATAAGTTTAAATTGGAGAATAATCGATTTGAGTCTCTTCAAGACACCTTGACTCATTCTAAAAGGTGCAACTGACATTCGAAATTCTAAACCTCTTGGTTCAAAAACAATGGGTACTGGTTCACATACAAAATCATACTCTAGGAATACTGGTTTTGCTTGCTCAACTAATAATAAAACAAAAAGCAAGATTAGTGGCTCAAAACGCTCTAAGAAGATCTCAAAGAAGCATTCAAAAATATGGGTTCCTAAAAGAACTCATTATGCTAGAAAATATAAGGAGATACCAGTTAAGGAAACTGTTCAACTTTCTAACATGAACTTGATGATAGCAAGTTACATTGATCTCATAGAAAAGTTTTCATGCACCTTCAAGGAAAAACAGGAGTACTCAGGTAAAGGTTTCAACTTCATCACCTTTCATGATGACAATGAGTTTTATGATAACTTCTCTGGTTCAAAGGGTTGTAATTCAAAAGGTAAAGTCATACACAAATCTAAATGTTGGCATATCTCTCATGGTGAGTATGAAAGTACCCACCCTTGTTCTTTCTAAGAAACAAAGACTTGGATCCTCATATTTAAAAATCATATAAGATGAGGGATTACTAAATAACATGTGTTCTTTTTTTATTCAAATATTCATGTTGTGTGACTCTTTACACTTCTTCCTTGAAAGTTATTACTGTGCAGTACTGTGTCCATTTATTACGTTCCATCATCTTAAAAGAAAACAAAAATTAAATATCCTTAATTGTTGAGCCTCTGCTCCAAGAGATGTATCCATCCTCAAACTGTTATGTGACAGATTAAGTAAAATGGTTTTATGAGCACACATTGTATATCATGGTGGTCTCTTTGCACCATCTCTATAAGTCTACATCTTGATAGAATTCCAAAATATAATGACTTCATGTGGGTATCAACAAAGTTTAAGCTCTTTGTATTATTCTTCCTTCCTATCTGACTCCCAAGCAAATGACGAGAACATGATCCATGGGAATTTCCAGATTACAAGCTAAGTTGATATTTAAAATTAAGCAATTTTCATGGATTTAATATGTTATTATTGAAAAGTACTTCATATTGAGCTGTTTGTAATAATGTCATTTGGGTTTGGGGACGTGTTTCGATTTATTTAAACGACATTTATGTTTTTCTTAATTCTCTTGGCAAGGAAAACAGTTCTCAAACTTCTTTATAATCAAAGAAAACCCTGTTATTTCCTTCTTTGACTCAATTTCCAAAAAGTGGTCACGGAACCGACCCTCTTTTTTGGAAATACCTCTTGAGTTCGCCATATATATACCACACAGACTTGAGTTTGAGTTTTTTCATTCAAGTCTCTCTTACAATTAGGCATGTCTCCCATGTATCGTGCCCTGTCTCGCGACAACATGGAAGAAGTTCATGGTAATAATTGCAGTGGTATTTGGTCGCAAGGGAAGAAGAAAAAAACACTGGTAGAAGATGAAGTGGAAGATACTACTGAGGATCATCCCGATGTGAATTGCTACTTTTCCTATGGTCATCAATATGTAGAACATGAGAATATGATTTCTGCTAATATTGTTTACGATTTTCTTAAATAATTTGAAGAGGCAAAGATTCAACTTGTTAAAGCCTTGAAGGGTTAACACATGTTGAGAACTGAGATGAAAAAGGTTTCCTCTGACCTTGTTCTCATGAAATCGTATGTCAATGATCTTCTCAATGAAGATATATTCCTTGCATAATTCATGGATGCGGTTGAAGACAAACTCAGAGGCCTCAAAACCAATGATGTTTCCAGTGGTATCTAATTAGATGTTTCCTTTGGCATTAGTATTTCCCTTCTTTATTGTTACTAGGTAACTCCTTGTAAGGACTTATTCTTATTGTTTAAGGAGGATAACTAGAGTTTGAAGTAACATATTATGTGGTTACACTAGCTATCTCGAACAATATCATCTTGCATGTTTAAATTTTATACATTTTAATTTTATTTTGGAAGATGACTCACAATACCTAATATTATGGACTATATATATGTACTGGTTATTTTGTGAGATTTCTTCTTTGCTATCGTATTTCTGGTGATTTGAACAAATATCTTGTAAGGACCCGTTGTTGATGGTGGTTTTTAGATTAGGGTTAAAATCGTAAAACCATGCATCTGACGTCACGCTGCAAGAAAACGGTGCCTTGAGTGCTAACTTCTCCACCGGCATATTTATTGAGCCATCCGATATATTTACATGAAATTTATCCAGACTGGCGAATGTAGCAACCATCCCAAACACTCTGTAAATTTCGGCACCTCGCCGATACAATACTCACTGAGTACTTTCCTGTGCTATGTTCCCCGGCAGAACCCTTAATATCGGTATGGCATAATGGATTTATGTTCACTCACAGCGGAGTAGCATGAACCTCCAAGTACCAAAGTTAAGGCCATCGCACGAAATGCTCAGACGGAAAGCACACTGCATTCTGTAGATAAGGATTTTTGTGGCAGCATACAAAATCCAGCCAATTATTGTGATAACTCACAAAAATCTCATAAACCCGACTAATTTGCAAAATTGAGGTTTCGCGCCCCGCGCAGTACACAAGACCCCGTTGGTCGAAAAACTATGCTTAGCCAAACTAGGCGATTAAATCAGCCACATCGCACTGGAAGTGTGGCCACGCCCTAGCTTGTCGGCCCCACTTCCCATCGACCAATCAGGTCGATCTAAAACCAACACACTTACACAGAAGTATAGCCACGCCCATGCCTGGCCGACCCTCTTACATTAACCAATCAAGTTACTTTAAACTCGCCACAGTGTTGAAAAGAAGAAAACCGCGCCAGATGGCCGCAAAGCCAATTGGTTTCCCAAAAACGCACCAGCACGCCAATGAAGCATGCCAAACATGCCAAACGCACATAGCAGGCACACATGCCAGATGCACATGCCAAACGCGCCAAACATGGCCACTCACCCCATGCGACGTGCCATAGAGGCTAATTAGGGTTTCGACAAGCCAAACCCTAATTTAGGCAAGATTTCCGCACCAACGTGCCGGAATTTCAGTGGCAATGCCTACGCGTGCAACCGCGCCGAAGGCATGCACGAGCCATGCCAGCCATGCCAGCCATACCGTGATGCCGCTAGCGCAAGTTAAAGGTGCCACTGCCATTAAAGATAGCCATGATCGATGACTACCTTTCCTCCTAAGATGCAATCTCAGCCATCCAAGTTCGCCACCAAACTAACAGGCTTGTGGAAACTTTTTGAGCGACCACGCCGCCAAACCCTAAACTTTGGCCGCGGCATCAAACCCTAAATTGGCCACGACGCCTAATTTCGGCCACAGTGCCAAACCCTAAAGTGGCCACGGAGCCAAGCCCTAGCCTTGGGCATGACGCCAATCCCTAGCCTTGGGCATGACGCCAAGCCTTAACTTTAGTCACGGAGCCGAATCTTAAACTTATGCCATGCTACAAAGCCGCGGCCACTGGCATGCCACCATGCAACAGCTACTAGCATGCCTCCATGCCACAACTACTAGCATGTCACTAGGCCACGACCGCTAGCATGCCGCTACGCCACGGCTACTGGCATGCCACCATGCCGCAACTACTAGCATGTCGCCATGCCACGACCACTAGCATGTCGCTAGGCCACGGCTACTAGCATGTCGCGGCGGCCACTGGCATGCCACCATGCCACAGCTACTAGCATGCCGCTATGCCGCGACTACGCCATTGGGATGCCACTACGCCATTGGCATGCCACTAACATGCCGTTATGCCATGGCTCCACCAGGCGCTACTATGCTAATGGCACCACTTCTCAATACAACAAGATGCGGCCATAATAAATGGCCACTCTTCCTCATGAGATGTAATCTCAGCCATCAAAATTCGCCACCGAGCCGTTCAGCTCGTGACAAGTTTTAGGCGACTAGCCTGAACGAGCCTAACATCACATATGCTATTTACCTACGACAAGCCTCTCAATTTTAAACTTGCCACACGTAGCAAAGTGCTACATGTTTTCCACGAAAACACTCGAGACATCAAAACATGTCACAAACTGGGGGATACTCATCAGGGTATTGGTCTGGCGGTTTACAACGTGCGGCGTGCAATACGCCCGTTACCGAAAGTGTCACAAAGCGGGGTGGTTAGTAATGGAAAAAAGTAATGGTGTAAAACGTATCCTTCATTATGGAAACATAAATTCCAGGCGTTACCCGTTACTCCCTTCTTCCACCATTCAATCGTTTCCACTTCCTACGAGACCATGGTACGTTTTGTTGCGACTTGTATAAATAGGTCTCACCTACTTTCCACCGGACGACATGTTTTGGTGAGGAGAACAATACAACATCCAGAATTCACCTGGTAGCTTTTCATTCAGCTATCCAGTTCTACTTTCTGATACAAGTCACAAAATCACCACACTTCCAGAATCAACTATTCTGGTCTCAACACTTTCTTCGCTTCCATCCCTAAGACCAGCCCTTCTCCTTCACTTTGTGATCGAAGCAAGCCTGGAACGACCGTTTATTGGTTTAGGCCAGGATTGTACAGATTGATCTCTCGAATCAAAAGTACTCCCGTGCGGTACATTGTTTAGGGTTTAGACTCGTTTCTCACCCACACACACGAAATTACCGAAAACAGCAGAAATCGTTTTCACCCACAAACAATTGGCGACCACAGTGGGAGATTAATCTCTCGGTTGCAATACCAATTTCCAATTTCATTTTTTCAATCCCGATCTCAAGATGGTAGAACTCAGGTCCGAATCAGCAACAAACCCTGAAAACACTAGCGCTGAGATTACTCTTGGTATTAACGTTTCTTCCAGTGGCATTAATACGCCATATGTCAACATCAGTGGCACGGAAAACGTTACACCTCCAGTCACCAGAGCCAGAGCCGCTGCCGCCACCCCCAACGTTTCTTCAAGTGTGACACCTCCAACAGTCAGCAGAGCCGCTGCTACTCCACCATCAGGACGAGAGACTGGAGGAGCCATAAGAAGCCGACCTCCTCTTACCACTGTTGATTTAATGGAAAGACAAAAGGTTTTCGTGAGGCTCAGACAGACATGGCTACAACTTAGAAAGAGATACCTATTTTCCTCAAGACACCATCAGAGCGGCTACCACAAGATTCACATCAACCCCAGATGGAGCTGACAAGGAATACTTTTAACATACGACGCAGGCACTTCATCAGAACGCGCGTTTATAGATGAAGAGGCTCGCGTTTCTCTTGAACGCCCAGTAGAAGGGAATCAACAATCCAACTTCATCACACGTGAATATCAGGAACAACTTCTCCAAAATCGAGGCAAAGAAAATCAGCAACCCTCTTGAGTTCACAGAGACCCTCTTCCCGTCAGGAGCTACATGATTTCTGGGGACTTCGCCCACAAAATCGTGCAGTCTATGATGAAATATTTATGCAGCCCTCAACCACACTTCATCAGGAAAGCACCTGTTTCCAGCCAGGGAAGTCGTTCCCAAACCCCAACCTCTCCTGGAAAGAACGATTGATATATGGAACTGGGGACTCCTAACCACTGTTCACTTGAAGGATGTCGACTTTGACAGCACGCTAACTGACAAGGCCTCCGACTTCAACATTGTAACCGTCAAGGCTCTGAGAGTTGCAAGGGAAAATCAAACAGGAGAATCGTATTCTTTAACATGAGAGAAAAACACGACTTGTCGACCAGCACTATTTGTGCCGTCTTCCCATACGCCATATCGTACCAAGTCATTTTTCGAAGTCAAGGGTTAATAGCGCCCTCACTGGAGTTTTCTCCAGGATCCACTTCGAAGTTTCTCCCCATGAGCCACTTCAACGTTCTCTTCAGAAGTCGCTCAGCTTCAACGTTCTCCAGCAGCGGCTCCGCTTCAACGTGCGCTCCAGCAGCCGCTCCACTTCAGCGTTCTCTTCATAAGCTGCTCCAAGATCCGAAGCCGAAGCTTCAACGTTTTACTCCATAAGCTTCAACGTCCTCTCCAAGAGCCGAAGTCGCTCCAACGCCTCCTTTCTGCCAAGGATCGTGCCGTAGCCTCCACTCCTCCCTTCCAAGGTTCGTGCCCGTAACCACCACACTCGTCCCTGTCAAGGATCGTGATCGCATACATCCAAGGTTCATAGTTATGTTCACTTTTGATTCATCCCATAAAAGACCTGGGGACTTTTGTCCGTCTATCAACCCGTCATCGTCCTAATGTCATCACTAACACCTGATGCTGCTTACTCATAGGGGAGCCTAAAATACCCAAAGACCAATCATGCGCGAAGGACATGCCTAGCGGAGACAGAGCTAAGTAACTATCCTTAAACTAAATGTTTTATATCTATTAGGCATATTCAATAAATTTTAAAATAACTTAGTGTTGAGAGGTCTAAATTCTTCAACACTCATTACTGTGTTGCTAGGCATGCTGCATCAACACATTCTTCCTCTTGGTGTTGAGACGTGCAAATTCCTCAACACCCCTACTGTGTTGCTAGGAAAGATTCCTCAACACATTTTCCTCTTGGTGTTGAGACGTGCAAATTCCTCAACACCACTACTGTGTTGCTAGGCATGCTTCCTCAACACATTTTCCTCTTGGTGTTGAGACGTGCAAATTCCTCAACACCACTACTGTGTTGCTAGGCATGCTTCCTCAACACATTTTCCTTTTGGTGTTGAGACGTGCAAATTCCTCAACACCACTACTGTGTTGCTAGGCATGCTTCCTCAACACATCCTCCCTCTTAGTGTTGAGACGTCTAAATTTCTCAACACTCATTACTGTGTTGCTAGGCATGCTTCCTCAACACATTCTTCCTCTTGGTGTAGAGACGTGCAAATTCCTCAACACCACTACTGTGTTGCTAGGCAAGCTTCCTCAACACATTTTCCTCTTGGTGTTGAGACGTGCAAATTCCTCAACACCACTACTGTGTTGCTAGGAAAGCTTCCTCAAC
>NC_039366.1:137969959-137985173 GCF_003573695.1 Papaver somniferum
TACTGTGTTGCTAGGCATGCTTCCTCAACACATTCTTCCTCTTGGTGTTGAGACGTGCAAATTCCTCAACACCACTACTGTGTTGCTAGGAAAGCTTCCTCGACACATTTTCCTTTTGGTGTTGAGACGTGCAAATTCCTCAACACCACTACTGTGTTGCTAGGCATGCTTCCTCAACACATTTTTCCTCTTGGTGTTGAGACGTGAAAATTCCTCAACACCACTACTACTGTGTTGCTAGGTAAGCTTCCTCAACACATTTTCATTTTGGTGTTGAGACGCGCAAATTCCTCAACACCACTACTGTGTTGCTAGGCATGCCTCCTCAACACATTCTTCCTCTTGGTGTTGAGACGTGCAAATTCCTCAACACCACTAATGTGTTGTTAGGCATGCTTCCACAACACATCATCCCTCTTAGTGTTGAGACGTCTAAATTCCTCAACACTCATTACTGTGTTGCTAGGCATGCTTCCTCAACACATTCTTCCTCTTGGTGTAGAGACGTGCAAATTCCTCAACACCACTACTGTGTTGCTAGGCAAGCTTCCTCAACACATTTTCCTCTTGGTGTTGAGACGTACAAATTCCTAAACACCACAACTGCGTTGCCAGGCATGCTGCCCAAACACACACTCCTCTTGGTGTTGAGACGTGCAAATTCCTCAACACCACTATTGTGTTGCCAGGCATGCTGCCTCAACACATCCTTTCTCTTAGTGTTGAGACGTGTAAACTCCTGAACACTCAGTACTGTGTTGCAAGGCATACTGCCTTACCACATCCATCCTCTTAGTATTGAGACGTGTAAAATCCTCAACACTCACTACTCTGTTGTCAGGTATACTGCCTCAATACATTATAGTGCTGACTACTCCACCACCTCAACACTCATCTTAGTCGTTCAAAGCAGCGCCATCTTCTCCGCTTCATAGCCAGCCAACAACACCATCTTCTCCGCTCCATAGCCAGCGCCAACAGTCTGCGTCTTAGCCAATGCCCTAGCCAGCAGCGCCACGAACCATTCCTTAACCAGTAGCCAAAGATGCCGCACTGGTGCCAACATTCCATGGCCAAGACGAATTTATGCAAAATCCGCCAACACAAGGATCACAGATTCCTCATGCCTTCCACCAAAGATTAGTTGAATTTCCTTGGCAATCTCTTCACATCTTGCTCTTTCGATTTTACTCTTGTCTGTCACCATCTCATGCTTACCCCGCAACAATGCCACTGTTACGTGTTAAGCAGGGGACTTAATGTTGATGGTGGTTTTTAGCTTAGGGTTAAAATCGTAAAAACCTTGCATCCGACGTCACTCTGCAAGAAAATGGTGTCGTGAGTGCTAACCTCTCCACCGGCATATCTATTGAGCCATTCGATATATTTACATGAAATTTATCCAGACTGGCGAATGTAGCAACCATCCCAAATACTCTGTAAATTTCGGCACCTTGCCGATACAAGACTCACTGAGTACTTTCATGTGCTATGTTCCCCGGAAGAACCCTTAATATCGGTATGGCATGAAGGATTTATGTTCACTCGCAGCGGAGTAGCATGAACCTCCAAGTACCAAAGTTAAGGTCGTCGCACGAAATGCTCAGACGGAAAGCACACTGCATTCTGTAGATAAGGATTTTTGTGGAAGCATATAAAATCCATCCAACTATTGTGATAACTCATAAAAAGCTCATAAACCCGACTAATTTGTAAAATTAGGGTTTCGCGCCCCGCGCAATATACTAGACCCCGTTGGTCGAAAAACTATGCTTAGCCAAACTAGGCGATTAAATCCGCCACAACGCACTGGAAGTGTGGCCACGCCCTAGCTTGCCGGCCCCACTTCCCATCGACCAATCAGGTCGCTCTAAAACCGCCACACTCACATAGAAGTGTAGCCACTCCCATGCCTGGCCGACCCTCTTACATTAACCAATCAGGTTACTTTAAACTCGCCACAATGTTGAAAAGAAGGAAACCGCGCCAGATGGCCGCAAAGCCAATTGGTTTCCCAAAAACGCACCAACACGCCAAAGAAGCATACCAAACATGCCAGGCACACATGCCAGATGCACATGCCAAAGGCGCCAAACATGGCCACTCACCCCATACGACGTGCCATAGAGGCTAATTAGGGTTTCGACAAGCCAACCCCTAATTTAGGCAAGATTTCCACACCAACGTGCCAAAATTTCAGTGGCAATGGCTACGCGCGCAACCGCGCCGAAGGTATGCACGAGCCATGCCAGTCATACCGTGATGCCGCTAGCTCAAGTTAAAGGCGCCACTGCCAATTAAAGGCGTGGCTACCTTTCCTCCTGAGATGCAATCTCAACCATCCAAGTTCGCCACCAAACTAACAATCTTGTGACAACTTTTTGAGCGACCACGTCACCAAACCCTAAACTTTGGCCGCGGCATCAAACCCTAAATTGGCCACGACGCCTAATTCCGTCCACAATGCCAAACCCTAAAGTGGCCACGGCGCCAAGCCCTAGCCTTGGACATGCCGCCAAGCCTCAACTTTAGTCACGGAGCCGAATCTTAAACTTTGGCCATGCTACAACGCCGCGGTCACCAGCATGCCACCATGCCACAGCTACTGGCATGCCTCCATCCAACAGCTACTAGCATGTCACTAGGCCACGACTGCTAGCATGCCGCCATGCCACCATGCCACAGCTACTAGCATGTCGCTAGGCTACGACCACTAGCATGCCTCTAGGCCACGGCTACTAGCATTTCGCGATGCCATGGCCACTGGCATGCCACCAATGCACAGCTACTGGCATGCCACCATGCCACGGCTACTAGCATGTTGTTATGCCACGACCACTGGATTGCCACCATGCCACAACTACTAGCATGCCGCGATTACGCCATGGCTACGCCATTGGCATGCCACTAACATATCGTTATGCCATGGCTCCACCAGGCGCTACTATGCGAATGGCGCCACTTCGCAATACAACAAGATGCGGCCATAATCAATGGCCACTCTTCCTCATGAGATGTAATCTCAGCCATCGAAATTCGCCACCGAGCCATTCAGCTCGTGACAAGTTTTAGGCGACTAGCCAAAACGAGCCTAGCATCACATATGCTATTTACCTACGGCAAGTCTCTCAATTTTAAACTTTCCACACGTAGCAAAGTGCTACATGTTTTCCACAAAAACACTCGAGACATCAAAACATGTCACAAACTGGGGGATACTCATCAGGGTATTGGTCTGGCGGTTTACAACGTGCGGCGTGCAATACGCCCGTTACATAAAGTGTCATAAAGCGGTGCGGTTAGTAATGGCAAGCAGTAATGGTGTAAAACGTATCCTTCATTATGGAAACATAAATTCCAGGCGTTACCCGTTACTCCCTTCTTCCACCACTCAATCGTTTCCACTTCCTACGAGACCAGGGTACGTTTTGTTGCGACTTGTATAAATAGGTCTCACCTATTTTCCACCGGACGACAAGTTTTGGTGAGGAGAACAATACAACATCCAGAAATCACCTGGTAGCTTTTTCTTCATCTAGTCAGTTCTACTTTCTGATACAAGTCACAAAATCACCACATTTCCAGAATCAACTATTCTGGTCTCAACACTTTCTTCGCTTCCCTCCCTAAGACCAGTCCTTCTCCTTCATTTTGTGACCGAAGCAAGCCTGGAACGGCCATTTCTTGGTTTAGGCCAGGATTGTACAGATTGATCTCTCGAATCAAAAGTACTCCCGTGCGGTACATTGTTTAGGGTTTAGACTCGTTTCTCACACACACTCACGAAATTACCGAAAACAGTAGAAACCGTTTTCACCCACAAACACCTGTAAGCACTCAACGCTATTAGACCAGTCAAGTAACGAATTAGACGATAATAACTCGATTAATTTAACATGAACGTTAATTAATAGAAAATAATCTAACGACGATCTAGATATAAAACTAGTACTGTTAGATATGTCTCGAAAAGTTATGCAAAATGGAATACTCGAACATGCCATTCGGATACCGGGTGAAGAAGATACGAGACCCGAAAGATGGAGTGGAAACCAGTCAAACTGCCATTAATCGTTGTCGTTGACTTTGACCGTCGGTCTTGACTTGAGTTGACTGGACCTCTAAATCGCTGGAGCTTGAAGTAGTAAAAAGAGAGCACTTAATAATCAAGTGAAGGTGGTGATAGTAATGGGTGTAATTATGGTGTTAGAAAAAGTAAATAATGTATTAATTAATTAATTATCACTTCATATATATCTCTTCTTCATGTGAAGGTGGTGGTGTTGGATGGAGAGTTTAGTTTGAATCCAAATAGAATGCAGAAGGTGGAATTATGGATAAGTTGGAGTTAAAATGAATTTTGGTTGAAGGGATAATAATACTCGATGAATAATAACTAGAGAAAAGAGAGAGGGATAATATTTGGAGAATTAATGAGTAACTAGAGAAGTTAAACTAAGAGAAAGATTATGAGAAAATATGTATGGAACTAGAGGGAGAGAGAGTATCAGAGAAAGTAAATAGTTGTTAGTAAGTTTCCATGATAATCAAACAATAGAAGGATATTGATGAAGCTTGTATCACAGTGTTTATGTGGTGTTAATGGTGTTATTAGTGATGAAGATGAGTTGATTATCATAATTACGATGAAAGGTGTTCAAATACTTAAGGTAATATTTGTAAACTAATGTTGTATAAATTGAGTTATTGTTAAATAGAAGAAATAGAGAAGAACCAATCATATACTTGATGCATGAAAACATCTTTTCATGTAATGGTATTTTGTTTTCTGATCATTGTTTGTGGACTTAATTGAGTACCTTAAAGACATAATTAAACTGAGATCTATAAAAAGAAATTGTACTACGCCTGATAAGGATTCCGCAGATATAAAGTTTGTTCCATTTGGATGAGTATCGAATGAGATATAGACGCCGGAAAATTAGGAGACACAACCATTACCATGTGTAAACAGTCACGAGTTGATATAAGTTGGAGCCTTTCTAGATAGGTTAGGGTGATAACTGGAAACTATTCAGTACGCATAATTTGTAGAGGGTGATTTCGTGTTTTTGATGAACCATAGTTTGTGTACTTTGGATTTATAGATCATAATCTAGGGACCCTAGGAGTTGACCTCATGAGCTGGGTTTTCAGTAGACACTTGGAATATTTCAGGTTTTTTGTGAAGTAGATGACCGAGTCAGCTTCTGACTCACACCGAGTCAGACCTAGTTAGTGAGTCAGACATATGTGGGTCGTGGACCGGGTTAATGGGTTGGGTCATGGGTTTACCCGATGGGTTGGAAACGGGGCTAGTTGGGCCGGTTCAGTGGGCCGGGCCGAGTCAGGCCTAATGGGCTTGGGCGTAGGGCTAGAAATCTTATTTTGAGTTCTTGGACCACTTATGGTCCGAATTAGCTTTCGGTTTCCTGCAAAGTTGTAGGGTTTTTCGAGGGCTTTCCGATGATACCCAATTTGACCCTATTTGTGTAAGTAGATATTAATTTATGTCTAGAATATTAAATACCAGGTTGTAGAACCATTAATAAAACTAGAACCATTAGTTATTTCACTTAGATTATTACTAGAGACTTGTATGAAATTATATTGTGAACCTTGTATGAGCTTTTTGGCTAATCTGTACTTTTTGGCTAATCTGTTAGAGTGCTTGTGTGATTAACAGTTAGTCGGTATTAACAACGATCGATCTAAAGGACAAACCAGTGGAATGAGGATCTCAAGGTATGCGAGGCTTGTCATCAAAAGAGGTGGGAACCAATAACGAACTCTCTTGTATTCATTATTGTGTGTTTTTCATGGTCATTCGTTTGTATATTGATGGTTCTTCATATTACGGGTATGCCAACCCGATATATAGGCCCTATATGCTTTGGGGACTTCCCCATGTTTTCCGGTATGGAATGGTGCCGAGGTACGGGTTTTCCTGGTAGTATTTATTACTTTTATTATCTAGAGGAACCTTTAACATGCGAGATGAATGCGTTTTCTGTGTTTTTATCCGACATGCATTATCGTTTTGATGAATATTTGAAAGTCTGTTATATATTTCCTCTGAGCACCCCTTTGGGGATGATGTGCTCATTCGTTTCCCACTCCAGTTTCAGATAATAGGCTCGAGCGTTCGCGAAGATGATCAAGATTGGATGATTCTGCTTTATTTGTTTTTATGTATATACATAGTTTGAAAACTAATACACTATTATAGATGTATCATATGAGAGGAATTCATGTATTTATTGTCAGAGAGGGTTTAGTTTTGGGTTAATCTTATTTTAGAACTTTTAATTATCGTTTAATTAGACGTTTTAGATCCTTGATGCCTCAGATTATAGAATGTTAGTCTAGATTTTTAAGTAGGTGAACTTAGGGGCGTCACATATATCATATGTTATCATATGTTAAGCTCTTAACTCTTTGTGTTCTTCATTGGCTAAAATAGGAGTAAACTATTTTGAGAATTACAATATTGATCTTCCCATAATTACACTTTTTGCGAGTATATTGCATGAGACTTCGTAAGATGGTTTCTGGTAACCGGATTTCCACGTTGAATGTGTAACTACTAGGAAATAAGTTTGATAACTTTAATCTCTACGTCCCTACAGGGCTAGAGAAGATACAATTCTTATGTTGAGTCATATCTATTAACTTGTACTATTTTTTCGTAACTGGTCGAGAGAATAATTTTTGACGATGATTATTTTCTCACGAAAATATCATGTCTTAGTGCCTCTAACATTAAGATTTCTATTTTTAATTTCTTTGTTCACAACTGGCGGGAAGAGAGAACAATATTGGGATACAAATCTACTTTGTTGGTAACTGACGAGCAAATTTGATAATGTCCAAGAAATCCTTAATTCTCTTTTGATTAGAGAAAAATCGCTCATGTTTTTCTTTCAGGAATGACATCAAATAGGGCATACTTTAATTTGAACTTCCGCTTAATTGTCGTATCTTTTTCGGGAGTGCGTCTGTGAAATTGTAGGAGATGCTTGTACCTGTATATCTCCTTGATGGAAAATACTTAGTTTACTTGGTGAAATCATCTAATAAAAGATGGTATGTGTTCACTAGTCGTGGTACTCTTTTGTTTATTTTATTATGATCCCCCTTTTTCGCCTTTTCCAATTTCGTTGATAGAAAGGGGGAGAATTATTTAGTAGTATCCTACTACCACATATGCACTTTAGGAGCATTATGTAAGGGGGAGTGGACTATAATCTATAGTTTTTAACCATTATACAAAAGAAGTAAGTATTGACTAAGCGGAGAACATCTCACTGCAGTATTGCTTCAAAGTTGTGGTACAATTGAACTTTGAGGAAGGTAACAATTCTATATTTCTGTATAACAACCATTAAGTAGAGTAGTTTTTCATTCTAAAAAAGCTCTTGTTTGAGTATTCTCATAAGTTGTTATCGTTCCAGATCTTCAACAACAAAGGTGTTGAAACGAACACATGCAGAACCATAAAAGAACTTGAAGAACGAAGAATTCAAGGTGTTGCTGAAGAACCAAGGAAATCAAGCATGATGGATTTTGAGGTGAAATATCAATTTATTCGAATCCATATATATTGATACCTTTGTCACTAAAATTAACAAATTGGAAGATTGTTACAATACTTCTTGGTTGAACTCACAAGTTTTGCTAACTCAAGCTTGTTGTCAATGTTAGATGCACAAAACAATATATTGATTTCTAGTATGCTAAAGTAAGTCTTAGACTAGGTTTAGTGACTGGTAGTTAAGTATCATGCTTCACTGTATAACCATCGAAGATTGAATACTGAAGATCAAATGAAGACATTTGGAGAACTTCGTCAACAAGAGGTATGTGAAGAATGAACCATTCTATTTAATCACATGAATTACCATCCTATCTATATGAGACTATGTTGTATGAATTTTCGTAGATTTAATATTGCCAAAAATAAATTTCGAGTCAAGCTTGTCTTGTTAAACATCTCGAAATGTGATTCAAGCTATGGATGTTCATAGTTCCTTAATAATCTTAGTTCGAAGCGATTTATTGTTCAACAACTATATTTGTGTCGTATGGATCATTTGGAAATTTCCCAAGCAATGATATTTTATATCTATAACATTTGAGAGTATTTTAAAACATCAAAAGAGAGTTTCAAGAACTTACTGAAATCTGGACTCATGGTAGGTACACGTACCTAGTACGCATACCATAGATATCTGAGGTTCCTGAATACAAGTAGGTACATGTACCTAGTACGTGTACCTTAAAGGGTCTGGATTCGTGTTAGGGTACAATACACGTACCCCGTATGCGTACTGTAAAGGATTTGAGTTCGTGAATAACCAAGCGGCATGCATATATTGTACGCGTACTATCGGTCCCTAAATTCACGAACTGGTCATAAGTACGCGTACCATTCACATACCTTCCCATTACAAATCATGCAGATGCTTATTAACTATTTTCTCAAATCTTTTTAGCATTAATACGACTCTTATAAACATTCGTAAGACATCATTGATCACTAAAACACTTTGTGTTGTGCATCGTGATTTAAATCTTAAGTGTTTAATTGAACAAGATATTTCTTATAAATTCGAAAGGCATATTTGCCAAGAACTATTATTATACATGGTTCTGGTACCCAGACCATAGTGTATATTCTTTTATGTGGTTTTAATATGTATTTCTCACATGCCTACATGGATACCTAACAAGAGTTTCATCTAAATATAAAAAGTGTTTACTTGAATCTCAAGTTAACATAGCTTGAATTCTAAGCAACCTCCGGTCTTGAAAATCTATAAACATACAAACTTAAACAACCAAGAAATTTAATCCCTGACACTTCTGTTTGATAGTTGCTTTCTAGAGTAGTCCTCTATGAACTTAGATAATTCACTTAGGGATTTTTGAATCCAGGTTCGACTATCTTTATCTTGATAGTTCGTGTATCCTGATCTTGTTCATTATGTTATCGAGGATTTAGTAATCTCTTTCAAGAACGAGATAGATAGAAATTGCAAAGTTCCATTCTTCTTAGAATTTGCGATTCCTCAAGATAGATTTCTAAAACTCTTCCTGAGTGATTGATTTAAGATTTTTCTTGAGAGGTGGTTAATAATTCAGGCTTCTCAGCTAACTGAGTGTAATTGTTCCGGATTTGTGAGGTTTCCTAGGTTTGTCTATTGCAAATAGATTTCCGAGCCTTGATTTATTCGATCTAAATGAAAATTAAATAAGCTTATCTGTTAGAGACAGGTTGGTATAAAAATTCCTCACTTAGGCTGAAGCAACTCTTGGATGTAAAGGACGTCAGCTAAATGAATCAATTGCATAGAGCCCTGCGAGGTTCAAGAGACTTAAGGAGCACAACTGCAACTGAATTGCTTGGAGGGTGAATCAGTCTCAGTTACATTCTAGTCCGAAGTCTAATAGTAGGCTAGTGTCTGTAGCGACTTAATACAGTTTAGTATTCAAAACTTGACGAGGTCATGGGGTTTTTCTACATGTGCAGTTCTCCTCGTTAGCAAAACTTCGGGTGTCTTGTGTGTTTTCTTTGTCCGCATTATATTGTTTTATCTTTGTAAAATGAATCAGTATCATTTAATCAATTTTAATATATAAGTCCATATTAATTGTGATCGATTACGAGACTCGCTCTTATAGAATTCGTATCTTGAAAGATAGACAACAAGTATCATACTTGACAGAATACAGATTCAATTATTGGGATACGACTAGATTGATCTTGGATATTGATTTTCGATATCGTTCAAGTACTCTTCTAAACATTCAGGTTCAAGGACCTTTTGTCTAGACTTTTTGATTGTGAAGAGATAAAGATATAAACTCTATATACATGTTGTCAAGGATCATTAAATTGGTCTACTTGCAATTGTATTAGGTTTTTCCCATCCAGGTTGGCAAAAGGAAAAGTTGGTGGTTTACTTGGTACCCTATCTCTTTCAAGTCTTTTAAAGAGTACTTCAGATGGAGAGTCAGGGTTGGTCTAGGGACACGAGCTGAAAGAGGTGAGATTATAGTTGAAGAGAGGTTCAGACGAAGAATCTCTAAGAGAGAATTGCAGAGAACTTGTTATGTTTTTCTTGTTTTTGTTTAAAATGATCAAGAGTTTGTCTATTTATATCTCTGCGAAACCCTAATCCATAGTCGGTAAGATAAGGATGAAGAGTAAGATCAACACATTGTGACAACCCGGATTTTCGGACTTCCAGAGTCACGGATTCGACCTTGTGGGTCGGGTCTGATCCAGCTAGCAAGTCCAAATTTCCGGACCGCCACTCGTGTAGGACCAAATTTTTTTTGTTTTAAAATATTTTAATAAAATACAAAACTCAACTCAAATGAAATTTATTAAAAGAAATATAATATTACTTTTAAAATTACAAAAATATAAAATACTAATTATAAAATCGAAAGTACACAATCGAAACAAACCAACACCTCGACAGAATTTAAAACGCAATGCCCAATCCCCGTGATACATAATAATTTCTTTTACGGCTAGTCTTTCTTCAATCTCTGTGGAAAGGGAGGAAAAAAGGATGAGCAAACCACAACCCAATAAGAAGTTTCAAAAAATAATAGAGTGCATCGAAAAACAAATAAATGCAGTAGATACAATAATAAAATTCATGCACAAAAATCCACAACAATACTTACGCCAATCTCAACCACGAATACTTAACATTTCTTACTCAAAATCTTCAACCTCAAATTCTAGATCATTAATCTAGTTGTCATATTTATTCCGGTAAACAGACCACAGTTATTTACGAACATTCTTATTTTTCTTTCTTCAAATGATTCTTAATATATTTGTCAGAGTTATTCCGGTAAACAAACCAATACTGTTCCCCGAACAGTCTTCCCAGGGTAGCCACCAGTGGTGGGATGCCATAAAGGCCAGACATTTCAGCAACATAGAGATTGTATATTCTTTATTCATTTCTAAACATTAGACCAGCGTACAAGCACCAAAACATTTTCAATAACTAATAGTCTAATTCAATAAACTCACTTTCACGAATCAAAACTCAATTAATATGCATTAATATAATTTTCTTAATAAATAGAGAAAAAACATTACTACCTAGATCAATTGTTAAAATAAAAATCTAGAATAATTTAATAATAATGGTTAATAATCAATATACAAAATTTCATAAATAAATCAATTTATACTAAGAAAACAACTTATTAAATTTAAACAACCATCATGATTATTATCATAAAAATGAAAAGGGAATCAATATAATTATAATGCTAAAATAGGTTTTGATTTTTGTATTAGGTAGAAACCCCTACCTTTTTGGTAAATCCTAAACTCTTGAATCAATCCAAATCCAAAGAAGGCATGCACAATTTCCAAGAAGAAGAATGATTAATAGCTTGGGTTTTCTTTTTACTTTTTGTTTTTTTTATTGTTTAAAGAAAAAGAAAAAGAAAAAGAAAAAGAAGGAAAGAGAGATGAAAGTGATGGCTAAAAGTGTTTTTGGGTTTTTGTGCTAGGAGACGAAAGAGAAGAAAGTTGGAGAAGATGAAAGTGACGGCTCCTTTTTGATTTATTTTTTCTTATATTCACGTATTTGTGAATAAAAACCCTAATCAATTATTATATACCACTCAAATTTTGATAAGGGACATACTATTTTATGAAGACACCCAATATTAAAGTACATGCACCCCAAACACATAATAATATAATAGCGACACCAAAATTAGCAAAGATACATACATACATATATATATATATACACAACCCACAATGCACACATTCACCATAATTAAAAATCATTTTTATTACTTCATTTTATTTTGGCAATCATAAATATAATTAAAACTAAATATTTATTCTTTATAAATTAAGATTTAAATTACAGTCCGAACAAAATATTATGGGTGGGTTTTATGCGCTAAAATCGTATTAAGAAAATTACGGGGTGTTACACTATTAACCCCTTAAAATAATTTCGTCCCTAAATTCAATAACCAAAAATACAGGGTATTACACTATTAACACCTTAAAAGGAATTTCGTCCCGAAATTCAATACCAAAATACCGAGTATTACACTATTAACATCTTAAAAGGAATTTCGCCCCGAAATTCAATAACGAAAAATACCGGGTATCACACTATTAACACCTTAAAATGAATCTCCTCCCTAAATTCCAAACCAAAAATAACGGGTGTTACATTATTAACACCTTAAAATGAATTTCGTCCCGAAATTCCAAACCAAAAATACTGGGTGTTACACTATTAACACCTTGAAAAGAACTTTGTCCCGAAATTCAAAATCAAAAAAGATTTTTTTTTCTTTTCAAAATTTAGCTTGTTAAATATTTCAGTTTAAAATCCATAAATGTAAACAATTTATTATTTAATATTTTATTAGGTTTTTTAGTTATTTATCCCATACCCAAAATAAATTTAAACATAATGAAATCAAAATAAGACCCATTTTATAAAGAGAAATTCTATAAGAAAGCACGCAGATTAAAACCCTAAAAATTAGTTCGATTATTTAAAACACCAAATCACTGTACAATAGATTTTATTTCAAACAAGACTTTCAAAAACTGGTAAGTCCATGCGCACAGTCCAAGTAAATCGGAGCCGTGCTCTGAAACCAACTGTGACAACCCGGATTTTCGGACTTCCAGCGTCACGGATTCGACCTTGTGGGTCGGGTCCGATCCAGCTAGCAAGTCCAAATTTCCGGACCGCCACTCGTGTAGGATCAGATTTTTTTTATTTTAAAAGATTTTAATAAAATACAAAACTCAACTCAAATGAAATTTATTAAATGAAATATAATATTACTTTTAAAATTACAAAATTGTAAAATACTAATTATAAAATCCAAAGTACACAATCGAAAAAGACCAACACCTCGACAGAATTTAAAACGCAATGCCCAATCCCCGTGATATATAATAATTTCTTTTACGGCTAGTCTTTCTTCAATCTCTGTGGATAGGGAGGAAAAAAAGGGTGAGCAAACCACAGCCCAGTAGGAAGTTTCAAAAAATAATAGAGTGCATCGAAAACCAAACAAATGCAGTAGATACAATAATAAAATTCATGCACAAAAATCCACAATAATACTTACGCCAATCTCAACCACGAATACTTAACATTTCTTACTCAAAATCTTCAACCTCAAATTCTAGATCATTAATCTAGTTGTCATAGTTATTCCGGTAAACAAACCACAATTATTCACGAAAAATCTTATTTTTCTTTCTTCAAATGATTCTTAATATAGTTGTCAGAGTTATTCCGGTAAACAAACCAATACTGTTCCCCCAACAGTCTTCCCAGGGTAGCCACCAGTGGTGGGATGTCATAAAAGCCTGACATTTCAGCAGCAAAGAGATTGTATATTCTTTATTCATTTCTAAACATTAGACCCGTGTACAAGCACCAAAACATTTGCAATAACTAATAGTCTAATTCAATAAACTCACTTTCACAAATCAAAACTCAATTAATATGCATTAATATAATTTCCTTAATAAATAGAGAAAAAACATTACTACCTAGATCAATTGTTAAAATAAAAATCTAGAATAGTCTAATAATATTTATGGAAATTTTACTTTATTATCTTAAATATCCAAAGGTATGGAATTTCAAAATAAAATTAATTACAAATAACTTGTCGGAAACCTAGCAACTAATTGGGCGCCAATACCCATTTGAATAGCAATTCCTAATCTATGAAAATTAGGAATAATCTTTAATAATCAATATACAAAATTTCATAAATAAATCAATTTATACGAAGAAAACAACTTAATAAATTTAAACAACCATCATGATTATTATCATAAAAATGAAAAGGGAATCAATATAATTATAGTGCTAAAATAGGTTTTGATTTTTGTATTAGGTAGAAACCCCTATCTTTTTGGTAAATCCTAAACTCTTGAATCAATCCAAATCCAAAGAAGGCATGCACAATTTCCAAGAAGAAGAAGGATTAATAGCTTGGGTTTTCTTTTTACTTTTTGTTTTCTTTTTATTGTTTAAAGAAAAAGAAAAAGAGAAAAAATTAGAAGGAAAAAGAGATGAAAGTGATGGATAAAAGTGTTTTTGGGTTTGGCAGTGATTAAATGCAACTCACACTCATGTTAAATACAACCCTTTGAAAAATAATAAACCTTTCTGAGGTGAGTGGACAAAACTTATTCATCATCTTCCTCCTTCGTAATGTTTGCAGACACATCCTATTTCTTCTTCCTTCTCCCGATATAAGTTTCTCTTTAATTTTTTTAACTTAAAAAAATCAAGTGATAGACCTTGTTTATATCCAAGAACATCATGGGGTTTACTTTTGGATACGGATTACCGTTTTGGTTGATTCAATTGAGTTCATTTTTCATCCGATTTCAACCCTTTCCAAAGATATTCGTTCTTATTCAAGGATTAATGATTTGATCTCACAGGAAACCATTTTTATATCCGCTTTTTTTTTTGTCTGTTATGAAGGTTCTTATCTTTGAGAAAAATAAAACGGGGATAGAGAAACCGGTTGAAACTTGAATCGTTAATTGACCCAGTCAATTAATCACTTGTGCTAATGATGATGAAGATAATCATTTTTTTAACACTATTAATCGTATACTAATACTACACTTCGTTACAGAGAGGATTTTTTTTTGTGATTGATTAACAGTCAGATTTTCATGGTCATAGAAATCAAGGGAAAAGTAAAACCGAATGATAATGGTGAGTTTTGTCCACTCACCTCAGGAAGGTTTATTATTTTTCCAAAGGGTTGTATTTAGCATGAGTGTGGGTTGTATTTAGTCACTGCCTTGGGTTTTTGTGCTAGGAGACAAAAGAGAAGAAAGTTGGAGAAGATGAAAGTGACAACTCCTTTTTTCTCCTTATAATCACGTATTTGTGAATAAAAACCATGATTGGTCCTTATCTTGTGCATCCATGAACAAGATAACAAGAGAGAAGATGCATTTTTGCATTGGAGAATGCATAATCACACACTTCATAAATGTAAATTTGAAAAACCAATTAAAATTTGCATTCTCCAATGCAAAGATGCATCTTCTCTCTTGATTTTTAATTGTGTTTTACAAGTTCCAACACAATGATTTGCAAAACCCAATCAATTATTATATACCACTCAAATTTTGATAAGGGACATA
>NC_039366.1:137985183-137985419 GCF_003573695.1 Papaver somniferum
CAGATTTTTTTTATTTTAAAAGATTTTAATAAAATACAAAACTCAACTCAAATGAAATTTATTAAATGAAATATAATATTACTTTTAAAATTACAAAATTGTAAAATACTAATTATAAAATCCAAAGTACACAATCGAAAAAGACCAACACCTCGACAGAATTTAAAACGCAATGCCCAATCCCCGTGATATATAATAATTTCTTTTACGGCTAGTCTTTCTTCAATCTCTGTGGA
>NC_039366.1:137985429-138085565 GCF_003573695.1 Papaver somniferum
TCACACACTTCATAAATGTAAATTTGAAAAACCAATTAAAATTTGCATTCTCCAATGCAAAGATGCATCTTCTCTCTTGATTTTTAATTGTGTTTTACAAGTTCCAACACAATGATTTGCAAAACCCAATCAATTATTATATACCACTCAAATTTTGATAAGGGACATACTATTCTATAAACACATCCAATATTAAAGTACATGTACCCCAAACACATAATAATACAATAGCGACACCAAAATTAGCAAAGATATATATATATGTATATATATATATACATATACAACCCATAATGCACACACTCACCATAATTAAAAATCATTTTTATTACTTCATTTTATTTTGGCAATCATAAATATAATTAAAACTAAATATTTATTCTTTATAAATTAAGATTTAAATTACAGTCCGAACAAAATATTTATTCTTCGTTTTATTTAAATTACTGTGACAACCCGGATTTTCGGACTTCCAGCGTCACGGATTCGACCTTGTGGGTCGGGTCCGATCCAGCTAGCAAGTCCAAATTTCCGGACCGCCACTCGTGTAGGACCAGATTTTTTTTATTTTAAAAGATTTTAATAAAATACAAAACTCAACTCAAATGAAATTTATTAAATGAAATATAATATTACTTTTAAAATTACAAAATTGTAAAATACTAATTATAAAATCCAAAGTACACAATCGAAAAAGACCAACACCTCGACAGAATTTAAAACGCAATGCCCAATCCCCGTGATATATAATAATTTCTTTTACGGCTAGTCTTTCTTCAATCTCTGTGGAAAGGGAGGAAAAAAAGGGTGAGCAAACCACAGCCCAGTAGGAAGTTTCAAAAAATAATAGAGTGCATCGAAAACCAAACAAATGCAGTAGATATAATAATAAAATTCATGCACAAAAATCCACAATAATACTTACGCCAATCTCAACCACGAATACTTAACATTTCTTACTCAAAATCTTCAACCTCAAATTCTAGATCATTAATCTAGTTGTCATAGTTATTCCGGTAAACAAACCACAATTATTCACGAAAAATCTTATTTTTCTTTCTTCAAATGATTCTTAATATAGTTGTCAGAGTTATTCCGGTAAACAAACCAATACTGTTCCCCCAACAGTCTTCCCAGGGTAGCCACCAGTGGTGGGATGTCATAAAAGCCTGACATTTCAGCAGCAAAGAGATTGTATATTCTTTATTCATTTCTAAACATTAGACCCGCGTACAAGCACCAAAACATTTGCAATAACTAATAGTCTAATTCAATAAACTCACTTTCACAAATCAAAACTCAATTAATATGCATTAATATAATTTCCTTAGTAAATAGAGAAAAAACATTACTACCTAGATCAATTGTTAAAATAAAAATCTAGAATAGTCTAATAATATTTATGGAAATTTTACTTTATTATCTTAAATATCCAAAGGTATGGAATTTCAAAATAAAATTAATTACAAATAACTTGTCGGAAACCTAGCAACTAATTGGGCGCCAATACCCCTTTGAATAGCAATTCCTAATCTATGAAAAATAGGAATAATCTTTAATAATCAATATACAAAATTTCATAAATAAATCAATTTATACGAAGAAAACAACTTAATAAATTTAAACAACCATCATGATTATTATCATAAAAATGAAAAGGGAATCAATATAATTATAGTGCTAAAATAGGTTTTGATTTTTGTATTAGGTAGAAACCCCTATCTTTTTGGTAAATCCTAAACTCTTGAATCAATCCAAATCCAAAGAAGGCATGCACAATTTCCAAGAAGAAGAAGGATTAATAGCTTGGGTTTTCTTTTTACTTTTTGTTTTCTTTTTATTGTTTAAAGAAAAAGAAAAAGAGAAAAAATTAGAAGGAAAGAGAGATGAAAGTGATGGCTAAAAGTGTTTTTGGGTTTGGCAGTGATTAAATGCAACCCACACTCATGTTAAATACAACCCTTTGAAAAATAATAAACCTTTATGAGGTGAGTGGACAAAACTTATTCATCATCTTCCTCCTTCGTAATGTTTGCAGACACATCCTATTTCTTCTTCCTTCTCCCGATATAAGTTTCTCTTTAATTTTTTTAACTTAAAAAAATCAAGTGATAGACCTTGTTTATATCCAAGAACATCATGGGGTTTACTTTTGGATACGGACTACCGTTTTGGTTGATTCAATTGAGTTCATTTTTCATCCGATTTCAACCCTTTCCAAAGATATTCGTTCTTATTCAAGGATTAATGATTTGATCTCACAGGAAACCATTTTTATATCCGTTTTTTTTTGTCTGTTATGAAGGTTCTTATCTTTGAGAAAAATAAAACGGGGATAGAGAAACCGGTTGAAACTTGAATCGTTAATTGACCCAGTCAATTAATCACTTGTGCTAATGATGATGAAGAGAATCATTTTTTTAACACTATTAATCGTATACTAATACTACACTTCGTTACAGAGAGGATTTTTTTTTGTGATTGATTAACAGTCAGATTTTCATGGTCATAGAAATCAAGGGCAAAGTAAAACCGAATGATAATGGTGAGTTTTGTCCACTCACCTCAGGAAGGTTTATTATTTTTCCAAAGGGTTGTATTTAGCATGAGTGTGGGTTGTATTTAGTCACTGCCTTGGGTTTTTGTGCTAGGAGACAAAAGAGAAGAAAGTTGGAGAAGATGAAAGTGACAACTCCTTTTTTTTCCTTATAATCACGTATTTGTGAATAAAAACCATGATTGGTCCTTATCTTGTGCATCCATGAACAAGATAACAAGAGAGAAGATGCATTTTTGCATTGGAGAATGCATAGTCACACACTTCATAAATGTAAATTTGAAAAACCAATTAAAATTTGCATTCTCCAATGCAAAGATGCATCTTCTCTCTTGATTTTTAATTGTGTTTTACAAGTTCCAACACAATGATTTGCAAAACCCAATCAATTATTATATACCACTCAAATTTTGATAAGGGACATATTATTCTATAAACACACCCAATATTAAAGTACGTGCACCCCAAACACATAATAATACAATAGCGACACCAAAATTAGCAAAGATATATATATATATATGTATATATATATATATATATATATACATATATATACATACACAACCCATAATGCACACACTCACCATAATTAAAAATCATTTTTATTACTTCATTTTATTTTGGCAATCATAAATATAATTAAAACTAAATATTTATTCTTTATAAATTAAGATTTAAATTACAGTCCGAACAAAATATTATGGGTGGGTTTTATGCGCCAAAATCGTGTTAAGAAAATTACGGGGTGTTACACTATTAACCACTTAAAAGAATTTCGTCCCGAAATTCAATAACCAAAAATACAGGGTATTACACACATCCTCCTTAAACCCATCAATATCTAAGGATGGATCAAGAGTTGAGTCTATCCTCCACATCTGATCCTATTGACCGACTATCCTCTACCTGTCTGAGTAAGCTGATACTCACACGTGTCGTAGACCGCCATACCAAAACTCTAAGCTTATCCCCGCATTTGTGACGTAATCACCTTTATATGTGAAGTGTCATTTGACGTGGCAATATTCTCTAAAGTTGACGTAACTTGGGACGGAGGAATACTCGTATTCGAGTGTGGAGGAAATATCGAGTCATGTAGAGATCTCAACCTTGTAAAGTGTGTCATCCTAGTTGAGGTCGAATATGACCTTGAATGGTCGTATGTCGAGCAAAGGCATGACCAACCCTGTAGAGAAGTTAACGCATGTTTATTACATGTCCAACCCTTGGATCAAAATGAGTTTCATATTCCAACCATAAGAGCCATGGAAAAATCTATGGTCCAACCGTATGAGCCTTAACTGAGAATCACAGTCCAACCATAAAAAGCGGGGGTCTAACAACCACACCCAACAATTCGATTAGCAGTCTGTATGGACAAACTCCAATATAGTTTCTAGAGAATCAACTAGACAGTCAGACTCAATCTAGATTAAAGTATATCAAAGAGTTTATATCTCAATCTCTCGATTTGATCTTTACTCAAGCAAATAGAAATCTGCGAGTATTTATCAAAGAGAGATAACTTGGACGGTATCAAAGACCAATATCCAAGTGTCAATCAATTTAAACCAACAACCAAAAGGTCGGATATTCTAATTGATTGAACAACGCACAACCTGTGATATTTCAATTATGTAAACAAATATAATGCAGAATAGAAATAACACAGGCACCAGAATTTTGTTAACGATGAAACCGCAAATGCAGAAAAGCCCCGGGACATAGTCCAGATTGAACACACACTGTATTAAGCCGCTACAGACACTAGCCTACTCCAAATTAACTTCGGTCTGGACTGTAGTTGAACCCCAATCAATCTCACACTGATCCAAGGTAGAGTTATGCTCCTACGCCTCTGATCCCAGCAGGATGCTAGTACTTGATTCTCTTAGCTGATCTCACCCACAACTAAGAGTTGCTACGACCCAAAGTCGAAGACTTTAATAAACAAATCTGTATCACACAGAAAAGTCTACGGTAATAGATAAATCCGTCTCCCACGAATATACCTACGAGTTTTGTTCCGTCTTTTGATAAATCAAGGTGAACATGAACCAATCAATAAACCGGTCTTATATTCCCGAAGAATAACCTAGTATTATTGATCACCTCATAATAAGCTTAATCGACGCAGCGAAAAAAGATATTGTGGAATCACAAACGATGAGACGAAGTGTTTGTGATTACTTTTCTATCTTGCCTATCAGAGATATAAAATCTCAAGCCAATTATTTCAATTGTACTTGTACGATAGAAACAAAAAGATTAGATCACACAACTACAAGAAAAGTAGTATCGGTCTGGATTCACAATCCCAATGAAGTCTTTAAGTCGTTAACCTGGTTTAGAAGAAGAAACCAAAGGTTAAAGGAGAATCGACTCTAGTTATGCAACTATTATCGTACATAAGGTGTGGGGATTAGGTTTCCCAGTTGCTAGAGTTCTCTCTTATATAGTTATCAAATCAGGGTTTGCAATCAATTTTAGCTTGGTAACAAAGCATTCAATATTCACCGTTAGATGAAAACCTGATTATATTCAAGATAATATTTCTCAACCGTTGGATCGAAAACTTAGCTTGTTACACACAAACGAAATGTCCAATTTTGGGTTTACGAACCGTTCCCAAACATTAAAATTTATTGGTTCAACAATAGTTAACCAAATGGTTAGCCATATGATCACTTTCATATCAACCATATTCTTCTTCACCATAACTAGTTCAAATGACTCAAATGAACTAGTTAGAGAGTTGTTCAATTGCTTAGATCTTATGTAACTACACAAGACACAATTGAAGCAAAAACGGTTTGATTCACTCGAATTGGTTCATGGACTTTATAGCAAAGGTTTGCAAAAGCATTCCTTAGTTTAAATAAACATGAGTTCAAGAACAACCGGTTTTAGATATAACCTGCTCAAGTTCACGGACTGGGTTTGCGGACTTAAGCTCATGGAAGGAGTTCACAAACTCCAACAAAAATTCTCGGGTCGAGAACTTCCGCCAGTTCACAGACTTAGTTCGCGGACTTGGCTCGCGCCACTTCCATTTATCTTGATCAACAAAGTTCGCAAACTTTGGTTCAAGGAATAAGGACTTATACATATATGTGTTTCCACAACAATTCTTATATTCTACCAATGGTTATGTAATCTAAACTCTCATTTCAATTATTGAAACATTCTCAGAAGACGGATATAGCCGTTTTTCACGGCCATTTTTCGTCAGAGCAATTTTCAAAGTGATTGAAACATAACATGACTTTCGTCACTAGGTAAAGATGAATTCGGCTAAAACGAAAGCTTACCAACACATATTTCGAGAAATAGATAGGCGAGATAAACTCGGCTCGAAATAGCAAATGTGCATAATGAAAGTCTATATATCAAAACGACTTTTGTCTCAAGAGTATGAGATAGAATAGATAGACTTTTTAGTGACAGATAAGTTCAAGTCTCCACATACATTTTAGTCGATGAAGATCCACCAGTTCCTTGAGTAGTCCTTCGTCTTGTATGATGATTTCCATGGAGTTCTTGAGCTCAACTACACTTTCTATCATAGTCCGAGACCTTTAGCTATATAGGCTAGAAATCAAGACTTATAGTTCTGATCACTAACATTGTCAAACATGCTTGAGATAGCAACGCCTGCGAGTTCGACCAAGCAATGCTCTAACAATCTCCCCCTTTGTCAATTTTAGTGGCAAAACTATCAATATATATGGAATACAAAAAATAAACAAATTAACTTTTGTATCTCCTATTCCACATGCCTAATCTTCAACATTACTCGAAATCTTCGTCACTTCCAAGTATTCCAATGATCCCAAAGGTTGTAAGTTTAGCATTATCGTTGTTGAAAATCCGTAGCTATAAAATAAGAAAACAATAGTTCTCAATCATTGTTATACAGTGTCATAGTATCATTACATAACGCCAAAGTTCAATTGTATCACAATTTCAACAATAATACTATGGTGATATGTATCACTCCCCCTTAGTCAATACTCCATCTCACATGGAAACCACTCCCCCTTACATAATGATCCGAAAACCTATGTATTTGTAGTGTGAACTACATATTAATTCTCCCCCCTTTTGTCAATAAAATTGGCAAAGGTACAAGAACGGGATCCTAATGAAATTTCCGAAAGAGACATTTCTTGACCAAAAGAAAGCAAAAATATCAACTTGTTCTTTAGATGCAATCATAAAGTCGAAGATAAATGCATTCATCAAGGAGTTTATAAAGATACAAGATAACCCCTATAATATTCTACAGCCGCACTCCCCACAAATATATGGCAATTAAGCGCAAGTTCAAAAGAACTCTCCCCCATTAAATGTCATTCCCGAAAGAACAACAAGAGCGACCTTAATTTCGAAAGAAAAGAATGATTTATTTGGACATAAAAAATCACATACAAGTATGATTTTGAATCCAAAAAGTTCAATTAAATTAACCACAAGAGAACCCATGATTAATTTAATCGACAAATGCTCAAACATACCTGAACTTATGGAGACTTAAAAAATACAATTAGATTAAACACAAGAGAACCCGTAATTAATATAACTGAAATACACAACCAAAATAATCACAAAAGTAATAAATTTAATTGGTCATGCTCGACATAAGAAAACTTACGGAGCAACAACTAAATAACCAAACAAGATGATTAACTTAGTTGAAAATTCTCGACATAAAGTACCTTACAGAACAACAACATAGCTAATCAAAAATATCAACTTGGTTGTTTAATGCTCAACATAAGACACTTTATGGAGCCTCACAGTAATACATAAAATATGGATCAAGGAAGATCAATTACTGCGGAATACACAAGGATTCATTCTATTTTCCATCACTATTTGCACAATGACATACAATAGACATAATCCTTGCAAACAAAAGAGTTTAACCTATCTTCCATAAAAGATTGACAATATAGGCTTAACTTTTGTATTTGTCAAAAGTCTATTCATTATTTTATCAATACATGCATATCGACATACGAAAGACTTTACTTTTGACAAGATATGGGACGGTCAAGTTCACGGACGTAAACACACAAATCCCATAACAATATTGCAATATATAAAACCATAAAGATTAATACTGCAAAAATCATCTTCCAAACAAGTTTAGAATTTAAACCAATAAATCTAAAAACATGAAGATGAAAACGTTGGACATAGCTATGTGTAAACACAATAATGGCTATTCCAAACTCTAGTTATTCTTATAATAAAAATAAGAAAATAGAAGATTTACTAGGAAAACAGAAGAGAATCAAAGTTCGTTGAGAATCTCATATCTTTCAATGAATCCATCAAAGAAGGTATCACTGATTTCCTTTATTCTATTGACTGTAGACACACCATGTTCATGAGTTAGAACACTAACTTTGCGATCAACAACCCGAGCAAGATGTCTAGCCTTGGTGCAGTCCATGATGAGCTTCTTTTGATTCCATATCAGAATATTCTGATTAGCAAGGATTCTGGCCTGACCATCCAAGAGTTGGTTTATTTGTAGTTGAATATTTGCAAACTCGACCTTTGAATCGTTCTGAACACGAATCAAATCCTTGACAGAATCATCAATCCAGGAGTTGTGATCATTTCTTTCAAGCATCTTCTTTAGGACCAGCTCTTGAATTGACTCACGTCCTTGAGCGTCTTCCTCCATATCAAGATGCACAATCTCTTGACATTTTGCAGAGTTCTCCATGTAATTTTTTGATAGGGATGGAGAGACACAATATAGAGTAATATATATGTGTATGTAAACAGGAGAATGAAACTCTTGTTTATGGAAACCCTAAGAACTCTCAAGAGGAGGACGCGGACGTTTGTGGACTGTTAGCACAACAAAAAAAACTTGCACAAAAACCGAAACTGAAATAATATGCAACATACTTGAGCATTTCTCAATAAATTTCCTTGCACCTCTCAAGTTAGAAACAAGGAAAAGAATACCCGCAGGTGGTAGAATGGAATTTAGTTCCACTGTGGTCATCGAGAAAGGAGTTGTATATATAATCTGACAGTTTGATCTTCGTGTTCTTCGCCTTTCTTCGATTGTCTTTCATCCCAGAAGTGTAAGACACGATGTGTTTAACATATCCGTCAGAAGGCTTTTTCTGAGGACTAAATCTAGGACCTCTTGCAACTGGTTCAAGAGGATCAGAATAGATAGGAATCCATTTTCTAGACTTAGATTTACCAGAACCAGTCTTATAAACACAAGGAATGCTTTTATCGGCAGCACAAGAATTTATACTAATATAATGCATTTGAACTCTGTGATGATTTCTAGGAAATATATCATATTTATAAAACTTTTGGTTTTCTATGCGCAGCGATTCACTCCAGTAGTCAACTGACTATATGTTCCATTGACAGTGGAAAGAAGCAATTTATGAAGTTTAGAAATTTGTTTCCTTATGGCAAAACAATGGATAGCATAGTGATTCTTTCTCCCACAGAAAGTACAGGTTCGTGGAGGAGAAGCAACAAATGGCACTTGTTTTGACTTCATAGCCATATGAGAAGATTGTAAGTTATATAAACCTTTCTTGACACAAACTTCTACTGGAAGATCCTTCATGTGCTGCAATCCATGAGAATTAGTTTGTACAGAAGAATTCCTCCTTAAGACAGAGTTTTCCTTTTCCAATGAACCGCACTGTTCATTGGCTAGAGTAAGAGATGCTTCTAGTTTCTCTTTTTTGACACGAAGCCTGTTAAGTTCTGATGAATGCGTCTCGATCAAACGTTGCTCTCTAATTGATTCTTCCTTAACTATATCTTCAAGAGTACTAATCTTTTCACGATGTAGAGTAGTTTCTTGGAGTAGTTTATCAATATTCTTAGAGATGGACTCAATGATGCTGTAGAGTTCATGTTCACGATCAAGAGACTTTTCAAATTCATCAATCAGCTGATCATGATCTTGAAAATCAATAATCTCAGCAGAGTTTTTTGAGATTCCGGTGAGCTTCATTTCAGCTTTTTCCATAGTGCACAATGTCTTATCAGAGAGAGATATGTCATCACATGATGAACAATCTTCTTACCTCGGGATTCGGAAGAATCAGCTAAGGAGTAATCCTTTGAGGTATTCCCAAGACATTTGGCATAGTTAAAAGCTTTAGAAGACATTTTGGTATGTGTAGAAGAGATTCTGTCCTCAGACTCAAACTTCCACAAACACAGACTTGTAAGGTCTTAAACGTGTTTGCCTGCTCTGATACCAATTGAAAAAGCGGGGGTCTAACAACCACACCCAACAATTCGATTAGCAATCTGTATGGACAAACTCCAATATAGTTTCTAGAGAATCAACTAGACAGTCAGACTCAATCTAGATTAAAGTATATCAAAGAGTTTATATCTCAATCTCTCGATTTGATCTTTACTCAAGCAAATAGAAATCTGCGAGTCTTTATCAAAGAGAGATAACTTGGACGGTACCAAATACCAATATCCAAGTGTCAATCAATTTAAACCAACAACCAAAAGGTCGGATATTCTAATTGATTGAACAACGCACAACCTGTGATATTTCAATTATATAAACAAATATAATGCAAAATAGAAATAACACAGGCACCAGAATTTTGTTAACGAGGAAACCGCAAATGCAGATCAACCCCGGGACCTAGTCCAGATTGAACAAACACTGTATTAAGCCGCTACAGATACTAGCCTACTCTAAATTAACTTCGGTCTGGACTGTAGTTGAACCCCAATAAATCTCACACTGATCCAAGGTACAACTATGATCCTACGCCTCTGATCCCAGCAGGATGATACATACTTGATTCCCTTAGCTGATCTCACCCACAACTAAGAGTTGCTACGACCCAAAGTCAAAGACTTTAATAAACAAATCTGTATCACACAGAAAAGTCTACGATAATAGATAAATATGTCTCCCACGAATATACCTACGAGTTTTGTTCCGTCTTTTGATAAATCAAGGTGAACAGGAACAAATCAATAAACCGGTCTTATATTCCCGAAGAACAACCTAGTATTATTGATCACCTCACAATAATCTTAATCGACGCAGCGAAAAAAGATATTGTGGAATCACAAACGATGAGACGAAGTGTTTGTGATTACTTTTCTATCTTTCCTATCGGAGATATAAAATCTCAAGCCAATTATTTTAATTGTACTCGTACGATAGAAACAACAAGATCAGATCACACAACTACAAGAAAAGTAGTATCGGTCTGGCTTCACAATCCCAATGAAGTCTTTAAGTCGTTAACCTGGTTTAGAAGAAGAAATCAAAGGTTAAACGAAAATCGACTCTAGTTATGCAACTAGTATCACACGTAAGGTGTGGGGATTAGGTTTCCCAGTTGCTAGAGTTCTCCCTTATATAGTTTTCAAATTAGGGTTTGCAATCAATGTTAGCTTGGTAACAAAGCATTTAATATTCACCGTTAGATGAAAACCTGATTAGATTCAAGCTAATATTTCTCAACCGTTGGATTGAAAACTTAGCTTGTTACACACAAATGAAATGTCCAATTTTGGGTTTACGAATCGTTCCCAAACATTAACATTTGTTGGTTCAACAATATTTAACCAAATGGTTAGCCATATGATCACTTTCATATCAACCATATTCTTCTTTACCATAACTAGTTCAAATGACTCAAATGAACTAGTTAGAGAGTTGGTCAATTGCTTAGATCTTATGTAACTACACAAGACACAATTGAAGCAAAAAAGGTTTGATTCACTCGAATCGGTTCATGAGCTTAACAACCGGTTTTAGATATAACCTGCTCAAGTTCGCGGACTGGGTTCGCGGACTTAAGATCATGGAAGGAGTTCACAAACTCCACCAAAAATTCTCGGGTTGAGAACTTCCGCCAGTTCGCGGACTTAGTTCGCAGACTTGGCTCACGCTACTTCCATTTCTCTGGATCAACAAAGTTCGCAAACTTTGGTTCAAGGAATAAGGACTTATACATATATGTGTTTCCACAACAATGTTTATATCCTACCAATGGTTATGTAATCTAAACTCTCATTTCAATCATTGAAACATTCTCAGAGGACGGATATAGCCGTTATTCACAGACCATTTTTAGTCAGAGCAATTTTCAAAGTGATTGAAACATAACATGACTTTTGTCACTAGGTAAAGATGAATTCGGCTAAAGCGAAAGCTTACCAATACATATTTCGAGAAATAGATAGGCGAGATAAACTCGGCTCGAAATATCAAATGTGCATAATGAAAGTCTATATATCAAAAAGACTTTTGTCTCAAGAGTATGAGATAGAATAGATAGACTTTTGAGTGACAGATAAGTTCAAGTCTCCACATACCTTTTAGTCGATGAAGATCCACCAGTTCCTTGAGTAGTACTTCGTCTTGTATGATGATTGCCATGGAGTTCTGAGCTCAACTACACTTTCTATCCTAGTCCGAGACCATTAGCTATGTAGGCTAGAAATCAAGACTTATAGTTTTGATCACTAACATTGACAAACATGCTTGAGATAGCAACACATGCGAGTTCGACCGAGCAATGCTCTAATAAACCATATGAGTTGTGAGCTTATAGTCCAACAACATGAGATATATTCCTCACTTGTCCAAACGTAGGAGTCCCAAATGAGGGTAAAATATTATAGTCCAACCGTAGGATCTATAAGCTCCCCTTAAGTATAGGAGCAAGGGGTCTTGTGGTCCAACCATATGAGCCCCAACTAAGAGCTCACAGTCCAACTGTTGAGCTATAATACTCTCCTGTTCAATCATATGAGCAAGAGGAGCAGGGGTCCAACCATAGGATCCCCCCCCGTACAAGAGCTCACAATCCAACCACAGCAGTTGCAAGATCTTACAGTCCAACCATAGGAGTTATAAGACCCGAGATAATGTTGGGGAGTCTTTACTTTTCTCAAGATCCGGGATAACGTAAAGAAGTCTTGGGCATGACCTAGTTATATAACATGGTGTTATACGGCTCACCGAGGTTGTGAAGCCTTGCAAGGTATGCAAGTTCCAGCAAGGGAAGAAATGCTTAGCAGGGGCAACAAGGCTCAGCTGGGTATGCAAGGATCAACAAGGTATGCAAGTTCCGGCAAGGCAACAAGGCTCATCAGGGTATGCAAGGCTCAATAGTGAAAGCAAGGATAAGTAGGGTACCAAGACTCGGCAGGGGCAACAAGGCTCGGCAGGGTATGCAAGGCAGCATAGGCAACAAGGTTCAACACCCATCTTGAATCTCAACCTTTTCACATGTCTTGGAAAATGAACCACTCCCCCTCAAATTTCAAGTTTTGTAAAAGATAAATATTCAATGTTAAACCAAGTCTGGTGATTTGTAAAATGACCTGACTTTACAGGGTATGCAAGGCAGCAGAGGCAACAAGGTTCAACACCCATCTTGAATCTCAACCTTTTCACATGTCTTGGAAAATGAACCACTCCCCCTCAAATTTGTAAAATGACTGTTTTTTCCTCATTCACGAAAATAAACGTTTTATCCTTGGTTGAAAAATAACCATCAACAGTTGCTTACCAATAATGTGCATTTTGATGCATTACGGTGGAAAGACCGGCGTAGCACCAATTTGCGTACCTCGAACAAGAGGATGCATAGTTGGGAACTAAGTGACACCAGTTATGAACAATCTCGTGCATATCTTGCGAAAGTTCCTTGGCCTACACGGACTAAGCTTTGCTTGATTTTGGCTTTGCAACACTAGTTGGTTTTGGTTGCTAGTTTCGAAATTGATGAACTGTAGTTTGTGCTTGACTCCTTCATGGTACGGGTAAGGTACGTAGACAGTCGTAATACAACACATTTTTTGGTCCAATACTTTCTCTCTCATATAAATATAATCTAATTGGAAGGTGATGCGACATTTTCGTAATTTATATCATCTGGCTCAGCAATGCGAGACAATAGGTGATTGTTACCATACTTGATGAGGTAGTTGCAGTCCATCAATTGGATGCTCATACTTCTTATTAAGCTACACGAGATAGGCATGCCCAATTTGTGATGAAAGAAAGCTAATCAATATACAAGTTACCGGAGCTTTCGTAAACCACTTACATCACAAGGATGATGCGAGGCAAGGATGGCATGAGACTGGCTGATGCACACTTGGCACGAATAAAATCAGTGCATGCATCCAACAATGTCGAAGCGAAGTAAGGAAATTGAAAATGGGCATACAATGGCTTGGGTGCAAGTTAAAGGCATTGCCCGCGATGCATGTGAAATACAAATCACCATTATCCTTTGTGGCCTTACATCCTTATTAGGTAAGTGGGAAGGGTACATATCTATGTGTGGAAACTAAGTATTTTGAGCATCGTGCGTGCAAAACGTGCTTGGAAAGGCAATTTGACATGCGTTTTCCTAGTAAACCTTGAAGCTTTACGGTTTAGTGACTTCATCAAAGTGGCGAATCGGAAAGTTTCGACCTGCTCAGTGCGTCACCGGAGTCGAAATTTTCCGTGGTGTCATAGAAAATGTGATTATTCTCATCTATTAAAATAGTCATGCATTGTATATTGGGACTGTTGATTCTGCATTTTGAAAACCAATCAATACTAACAATTTTTTAATTACAGGAAATTTAAACTTAAACTCTACACAAACGACAGATCTACTAAGTAAACACGCAACACACTAGATTCAGGGGGGACGAAAGAAGGGAATATTATGCTAGATTTCTCCCCAATTTTCTATCATAAGAGAAAAAGCCTGACTTGCAGCCGCCGGTATACTTCTCCTCCCCTTTCTGATGGCGGGTTACTTTCCAAGTTGCCTGTGTTTATGGTTATCATCAACAATCCTGATAATAATGTTACAGCAATCGTGGGCTATTACAACTGAATCATCAGAAATCAAGATACTGAGTCAAACGCTACTTGAAACAGCAAGAGAACCAGAATTTTTCAATTGGATGAAAACAATCAGAAGAAAGATCCATCAATATCCAGAGCTAGCATTTGAAGAGCATAAAACTAGTGAACTCATTAGATCAGAACTCGATTCACTTGGAATCACTTACTCTTGGCCCATCGCTAAAACTGGTGTAGTGGGGTCTGTCGGGTCTGGTTTAACCCCATTGTTTTCACTCAGAGCAGATATGGATGCTCTACCACTGCAAGTACTACTCTCACTTTACAAAAAGTCAACGGGATAAACTTCTCAACTTACAATACAAAATGTTTTAAGTCATATTTAATCGGAAAGACATGTGTTGACAGTTGACTACTGTAGTTTCACTTCTGTAATTTTGATTTCATTTTGCAACATAAAATTGATTGACATACATAATTGATAATCTCATAGGAATTAGTGGACTGGGAGTATAAGAGCAAGAACGATGGGAAGATGCATGCCCGCGGCCACGATGTCCATGTGACCATGCTTCTTGGAGCAGCTAAGTTGCTTCAGCACTGGAGAGACAAGCTGGAGGTAAATGATAAATGTCTTCTGATCAAGCATATCTTGTCTATTCAAAGAAAAAAACTTCTGTTATCTACTGTTCATAAACATTGGGATTTTTTTAAAAGGGAACTGTGAAGCTCGTTTTTCAACCAGGAGAAGAAGGTCGTGCAGGAGCGTACCATATGCTAAAAGAGGGAGCCCTTGCAAATGTTTCAGCCATTTTCGGTTTACATGTTGATCCTCGTCTGCCAACAGGAACAGTTGCTTCAAGACCTGGTCCATTTCTTGCCGGTTCTGGAAGGTTCAGAGTGACAATTCAAGGGAAAGGTGGACATGGTGCAACACCACACACTACCCAAGATCCAGTTCTAGCGGCATCTTTTGCAATTCTTGCACTCCAAAATATTGTGTCTCGAGAAACTGATCCGCTTCATAGCGCCGTAAGTTTCGTCTTTTAGTAATAAACACTGAATTGTATGCATTACCTCTTCTAAATCTTCATGAATCTCTACCACTCCACAAACCACTGAAGGTTTCTCATATCTACGCCTGCGAATTAAAGAGGTAAACCCTGAACAAATGCTCACCTCCTGACCTTTACAATCACTCCTACGATCTTTATGTACGGAAAAGAGGTAACCTTTACCAGAACTTTGACAGGTGCTACAAGATCAGGCAATCGTACATCGGTGCACCGCCACTCTAGACTTCATGGAGGATACACTAGTACCCTATCCACCTACTTTGAATGATGAAACTATGTACACGCTTGCAAAGAAAGTCGGGACAGAACTCCTTGGTGAACCAAATACATGCCTATCTCCGATGTCTATGGGAGCAGAAGACTTCGGCTTTTACGCACGGAGCATGCCAGCTGCATTTTTCAGTGTAGGAACTAAGAATGATACCACAAACTCGGTTAAGGAGTTGCACTCACCGCACTTCTTTGTCGATGAAGAGGTTCTTCCCATTGGGGCAGCTTTCCATGCTGCAGTAGCTATGACTTACTTGGATATCCATGCTGTTTAAAACATCTATCTGAAACTTGGGGTTTTTCACTATTTAGAAGCTTAATAACAGGAGATTGGCTAGAAGCATATATGTCTTGTGCTTATGCCCAAGTCCAGCTCTGATATTTTGGCAACTCCATTTGTGAAAACTTGACAAATAGGGCAAAAACTTGGGCCTGGAAGTATCCTGATAATCTTTTCATAGCATACTTCGGTATGCATGCTTTTTATTTATAAACAAAGTTGCATTCTTTTGAAATGCATCTGAAACTGTTCTGAATAAACAAATAGCCTCCTTAGATAATAAACCGGAGACTAATACTTTACGTAACTTTTGATACGCCGACATCCACTAAGCATCGGCAATAACGAAAACCAACTGAAGAAAATCAGAACGACCAATATCAACCCAGTGCTAACCATACAACCAGAGTTGCTTGTGATCTTAACTGGTCGCTCGGTCTCCTCCTGGATTATGGCTGCTGCTACAGGATTCTTCTTTCTGGCTCTTATAGTTTTTGTATTTGATATCTTTGGTGTTTCCAATCTGATCCTTCTCTGCGCAGTTCCTTGGAGACTTGAGAATGCCGGTGCTTCATCAAGATTGATGATATCATCATTCAATATGTCTGCAAACAAATCATCTTCCGATTCTATCCCATGTCCCTGGATTTCAGGATTTCATTCACAAACTCAGTCCCTTTCCATCAAAATAATACACCGTGGAATAATTCTGAAATTACACATGAGTAGGCAAACCTTTTTGTTAATATTCGTATCATCAGGTTTTTCGAAGGAGACAGAATCTGAATCGCTAATCTGTTTCTTTGAGTTATCCATTGGCTTGTCCTCTACCACCGCACTCTGTGAATCATTTTCAGAATTTTCTAGCTTCCTTCGAATGCGACAAAGAACATAGGGATCCTACAACCAGAGCAAAGAAAACCTCTTAAACCGAGTAAATATTTTTATAAGCTAAACCAGAATAATAACATTTTTCCTGCACTTCATATGCTGAAGCAAGAACTAAGTCATCGTTACATCATCCTTTCTTGTTAACAATGATAGATATATAAGTCCAGCAGCAGTAGAGCGAGTCTATTTAGAAACAGTGCATTTGGGAAGAATCATAACCACCACTTACCACACATCTAGCAGTAGCCTTGTCACGTTTTATGCAGTACTCGTGCATTATCCACTCTGTCCTCTCACCTTTGGGCGCACGGCCCACGTGAAACACCAATGTCCTCTTAGTACCAATGATATTAGAACCTGACTTAATTCCACGCTCTTTTCCAGTTGCTTTCCAGAAACCAATTTCAGTAGCTCTCTTAGCTTGTGAACCATTGGGATATTTCCTGCCGCTAGGAGAAAAGAAGAACCACTCGTGATCCGACTTAATGATGGACTTTTCTGCTCAAATATCAGATGGAGAATCATCAGTATGCATAGTGTCAGAGTTAACTGATCATGTGAAAAATCATATAGAAATCAAGTGAAGTACATAAGAAGCAACACGAACAAGGCGGCCTTATTTTAAAAAGATTCACCCTACTATTAAATGTTGAGATAAAAATAGCAGAACTTCTCATTTACCAACAAGTTTGAAGTGTAAAAATGATAATTCAGCACAAGAAGTCGAATCAGGAGTAATCAAGTATCTAATAGCCTAAGATGATAGTTCCCTGAATTCTATGCATGACTGCAAACAAAGCAACCTGCTGGCAATTCTAACTATGAACTGCAATAGGATCCTAACTATGATGAATCGTGCTGGTCAACCGGCACCACAGACACTTGTACCGCAGAGCCTGAGCACAAGACGGGATCCTAAACATAAGTGAACCACCAGAATAAAAGTGGGACCCGCAAGTTTAACCAACCACACATCACTTTTACTAAAAAAAACATCTGATTTGCTGAACTGAACTGTGGAATGGAATGAGTGGTTGGTGTTTCAGCTGAAGATGAATCAAGCAAATAGGTTAATGGCCGTGAAAACATAATTGACCAAGTTAAAGACATCATCGTAAAAATGAGCGACAACAGTTAACAGATTCGAGGTGGTCCTACTACAATAAACCGACAACAATCTTGAATCTTCCCTGATAAACAAAGGAATGGAATCATAGATAAACATAAACATAATAATCTAACAAAATTCTTAATTAACCAAATTTTGGAATCTAGAAAAAAGACGGGAGTTGTCAAAATTGTGTTTACCTGGCAAATCCCAAGGCTCAAATTTACAAATATCAACTTCAGAAATCACATCATCGCATTTCTCAGACCCATCAATTTTATTCTTCAGATAATGATTTATTAGTTCTACATCTGTTGGTGAAAACCTAAACCCAGGAAATATACTCGTTAACCCCCTGGTAAACTCCATTTACTACCCTTGTTATTATTATTATAAGATCAAAACAACAACCTATAAATGAAATGAAGAAGATGATATCAGTTACTTCCAGTGAGGTTTTTATCACGATACAGAAAGGAGGAGTGGAAATTTGGGTTTTATAGAGAATTTTGTTTTGTTTTTAGTGTAAGTTCAGTGAAAGAGATATACTCTTCTTTTTCTTGACTCTTCAGTCTCCGTTGGTTCTCTCTCCCATTTGCTGCTGTTGGTAAATAAACCAATGACTTACAAAATTGACCCTACACGTGTGAGTGTGAGATTGATGAGCAGGATTTACGGGAAGTGGTGGATTTAATCTGACATCAAACTCTCAAATGTCGACACGTGGCGAACGCTGAGGTGAGATGGGTCCCATCTGAATATTATCCTAGGGGGAGATTATTTGTCTTTCGCTTAGAAGGTGACAAGTGTTTTTTTTTTACTAGGTGACGGTGGTGTTAAAAACACTTTCTGTAATTTGTTTGTGTAGGTCCTTTGGTGGAGTTCAAAACGTTTTTTTTGTAGCTAAAACACTTTGGATAATACTGTAAGGTGGACTGCTGTATGGTAAAGTTAAAACGCTTTTGTTTGTGTAAATCTTCTGTAGCTAAAACACTTTGGATAATGTTGTATATATGGCCGAGTTGAGCCACTTTCGTTTGGGTAAATCTTCTGTACTTCTTATCCCTGGGAAGCACTGACAAGCCACAGAAAAGACACAGTAATTTCTAAAAGTATCATTTACTTTGTTATAAGAAAAGATAGTTCTCATTCTGAAGATGAAGAAGAAATCAGTTCTTTGTTATAAGAAGATATATAAGTTTCAGTGGTGACACAGCATTGCTCAAGACATCAAAAAGTTTGGTTCTTACAGTAGCAATGAAATCATAACAGATATCTTTTTATCAGTTCTTTCAAAGTTTAAAGCTAAGTTAGGTGACCGTTTACATTGTCATAAATTACCTGCAAAAAAGAAATCTTTCAGTTTGAAAATAAACCTCCAGCGATGACTACATCTCCTGCTCATGAAGATAGACGTGATCTTCATTATATACCTCCTGATATAAACTCTCTGAAAATTAATTGTGATGGCTCATATCTTGATACAAATAAAACCGGTGGTCTTGGACTAAACATTCGTAATTTTGCAGGTGAACATCAAGGTTCCAAATGTATCTTCTTGAATAGAGTGATGAATCCAGAACAGGCCGAATGCAGAGCACTATGGGAAGCTGTTCAATGGGCAAAAGAGATGAAGCTGGGAAGAGTGGAGTTTGAGCTCGATTCAAAGCTTGTTGCAGATGCTGTGAACAATGAGAATTTCAGTATCGACTGGAGAATTCATAATATGATACTAGATATAAAAATTTTATTTAAAGCTTTTAACCTTTGGAGATGTTCTTATGTTCCAAAGGAAAAAAATAAAGTAGCTGACATTTTGTCCAAGCTAGCTAGAGTAGAAAGATTAAGTAGTGTTTGGCTTACAATTCCACCTAGTAATATTGCTGCTCAGTTAACACTCATGATTAATCAAATTCTTCTTTCAGTTTCAAAAAAAAAAAAAAAGGTGACACAGCATTGCTATTGTGCCTTTCAAAGATCAAAACAACCCAAGAAATGGATGCAGAACCAAATTTTTTGATGGACATACCTTCTTCATTGGCAGTAGCTATGATTTCATTATTATTGTAAGAAGTAGAAGCATCAGCTGTTAGGTGATTATTAGCACCAGAATCCATGTACAGAAGATTCTCTCCAAGAATGTTGGCAGCTGCAATCATAGCATGAATATTTCTTGGTGGTGCACGTCCTTGATAGGAGAAATTCATCATATTCCAACATTCATCAGCAGAATGACCATATTTGTAACAAATCTGACATGTAGGTCTGTTATTAGATGACAGATTCCGAGGAGGTCTTGATGAAACTGGATAGGAAGGAGATGGTAAAATGCCTGAACCTCTACCAGAATGAAAGTTGCCTGAACTCTAGCACCAGTAAATTTAATAGGTTGTCTGCAGTAATGAAATCTTATAATAGGCAAAATTTCTGGATCTTAATATGTTGCAACTTTTCTCAATTCCAGGACTTGTATTTTTTTCACACTAAATTTACTAAAGTAAATCAGTAAAAATTTCTTCACCCTGACCATGTTCAGCAGCAGCATCAAGTCTTGAATGACGTTCGAATGAGCACCAAGTCTTGAATGATGGCCGAATGAGCATCAAGTCTAGAAAATTGTCCATGTGTATAAGAAATCCTTAGAAACTGAAAACAGACCATCCTCTTTGCTTTCATAACAACTTTCTCAGTCTCAATCACCCTCTCCATGTCTCGGACTTTATTACTGGCTTCTCATTCCAAAAGGGATAAAAACTCCCTAAACTATGAACAAAAAATATTCATGTCAATCAAACTGGACAACTAAATGCATTTGCATTAGCGCAGCAAAGAAGAGCATGCAGAGACTCGAGCATTCCTTGTACTCATATCACTTGATTCACTCAGACATTGCAGAGACTCAAGCATCTTCATAGCCCCAACCCCCAACACTAGGGAAGTCATTGTAATCACAACTAGGTGGGAATGTCTTTTATTTCAAATTGATTCAAAAAGTTGAATTAAAGCCTACCAGTTAAAATATCAGCGGAATTTAGAATCTCTTCTATTGTACCCATTCATCCAAGAAAAATGTACAAGAAATTTGAAATGATTCTGTAAACCATAGAAGAAACAAAATTTATCTCTAGATAAACATAACATTTCTACTACATTTTATACATTCATACATTCTAGAGTGTCTTACCAGCCAAATGGACACCTATTCATTCCCCCTTGTAATGAATGGAATCAGTATCCACACCGGCTTCAACAATCACTACTGGGTTGTGGATCAGAAGAGACGGAACCAGAGGAATCCGGTACGGAGTGAGGCGGATTACGAAAAACTTCAGGGATTACATCCTCGCCGAATCTCTTCGTAAGATGTGCTCTGAGGAGTTCACTCCGAGCTTTGGCTCGAGCCTGTTGAGGGGCAACATTTCTGTAGGAATAATGAATACCAACTGTCATGAAAGTGATGCCCAATGCGAAGCACCCAAGGTTGAATATCGTCAATCCCCTATTTGGCGATTGAGTTAATCCCATCGTGTAAATAGAATTCTGAACCCTAAAATTATGAGTAAAGGGTCATTCAAAATTTTGCTAAAATTACACTAATTTAGTAAAACCAAATCAAATGAAGATTAAAATTTCTTACCTTATCAAGCCGTAGAATCAACACAGACAGACGCATCCAATTAAGAGAGATTAATATGAGAATCAGAATAGAATCTGGTAAAGAGGGAAAAGCTTTAATTGTTTTTTTGTCTGCTTTTCTTTCTGTTATTGTGTGACATATCCCACGGTTATAAATCAGTGATATTCAATACAATCTCGCCAACAAAGACAATTTGATAGGAATGTTTTCATTATTCAACACGTATTGGTATCCCACAGGTTTTCTATAAAACGGAAGTACTGTATCGTGTAAAACTTGCCTCTTTTTAAAGGTCTAGAAAGTACTTCAGTTCAGACATTTAGAGATAGACTGAGACTGAGAGAGACAAGAAAGAAAGAAAGAAGAGGAAATAACAAAACCGAATACGATGGCGCTGGTTCCCACTCCTACTCCTGTAACAGAAGAACCAGTAACTGCAGAAGTGGATATGGGATCTGAATCAGCAGCAACAACAGTTCGAGCTACTGTAGTACAAGCTTCGACTATCTTCTACGACACTCCTGCCACTTTAGGTTCTTCCCCTCTTAAGCCACCATTTACTTTAGGCTTTTGCAATATGTTGAACATAAATTGAGTTTTATTTTATTGCTGATAAAAGGTGTAATTTCCTTGGGATTGTTTATAATTGAGTTTTGATTTGTTTATAATCATTTAATTTGAGCAGATAAGGCGGAAAGATTGATTTCTGATGCAGCTGGTTACGGGGCACAATTAGTTGTATTTCCTGAAGCGTTTATAGGTGGTTATCCTCGTGGATCAACTTTTGGTGTCACAATTGGCTCTCGCTCAGCCAAGGGCAAAGAGGATTTCCGGAAATATCATTCCTCGGCTATTGATGTGCCTGGTAAAAATTATGCTTCCTTTTGGTATATTGTTCGGTAGAAAGTAATGTTTCTTGTTTTCTTCTTCGTACTAGAATGATTCCAGATGAGGTGTTCTAGTTTTTAGCTTCGGCTAAAGAGCGATTAGAAATGACCATGTTGGCTTACTTCAATGAACTTATAACTAGATTCAGTAGTGAGAGATAAATCTAATTATTGAATCTTTTTGTATTATTGTGAAGATTCACAACTAACTAAGTTAGACTAAAAGAATATGGGAACAGTTCCACGGTGAAATCTGCAGGAGATAGGGCAACCTTTATAAATCAAGAGCATACAAAATGTTTCTTCATTTTTCTTGAGTGGACCTTACTTGTCTCTCCTTTAAACTAATCATGTAGCTCTACCACATTGATATGGGCAGCCGAATCATCTCAGAAAGTATATCTGGATGACTTTATACGTGTGCTATAGAATAAGTTTAAATCGAACATGAATCTAATATTTCAGTTACATCTATTAGGTCCCGAGGTTGAACGATTGGCTGCAATGGCTGGGAAGTACAAAGTGTATCTGGTAATGGGTGTGATAGAAAGAGAGGGATACACACTCTACTGCACAATACTCTTTTTCGATTCTCAGGGACATTACCTTGGGAAACATCGCAAACTCATGCCAACAGCTCTTGAACGTGTAATATGGGGGTTTGGAGATGGATCAACAATTCCGGTGTATGATACTGCAGTTGGAAAAATAGGTGCTCTTATTTGCTGGGAGAACAGAATGCCCCTTTTAAGAACCGCAATGTACGGAAAAGGTATGAAAATGTCCTAGAAAGTGTTTCTCTTGTTTTTGATGTTCTCATTTTATTATTTCGTTGCCAAGTTGCTTTTCTTGTCTATCTGTCTCATGAGATTTCATCTTTGTAGGAGTGGAAATCTATTGTGCACCTACAGCTGATGGAAGGGATGTGTGGCAGGCTTCCATGACTCACATTGCCTTAGAAGGAGGATGCTTTGTTCTATCAGCAAACCAGTTCTGTCGTAGAAAAGACTACCCACCACCACCAGATTACACATTTACAACTAGTTCTGGTGAAGAAGATCTGTCACCTGATTCTGTTGTATGTCCTGGAGGCAGTGTTATCATTTCGCCGTCTGGAACTGTTTTGGCTGGACCAAACTATGACGGAGAAGCTCTCATCTCCGCTGACCTTGGTAAAGATTTCTCATTTTGTTTGGAACAGTTATTCCATGGGATTATGAGTTTTTTTTTTTTTATGATTAAGAAGACAAATCTGAGTAGTATGGTTTTCCACTTATTGTTTTCAGATCTTGGAGAAATTGCACGAGCCAAGTTCGATTTTGATGTGGTTGGACATTACTCTAGACCTGATGTGCTGAGCCTAATTGTGAAGGATCATCCAACAACTCCAGTTTCTTATACATCGACTGCACCCAAGGCAGAAAGCCTTTGAGAAACCATAGAGCCATATTTCTGCAAGGGGGCCTCACTTACTCTTATGCATCCAGAGAAGATTTTGATCTTTTCTCCTAATAAGCGTCAGTTTAGCGCCATTATTCTTGTATTTTGATTGTTGTATGTGACTATCACCATAATACAATTGTAATACAAAATTACTCGTGCTGAACAGTGCTCACCAAAAAAACCAACTCTTGTGTATTGTGGTGTATATACCAACATTGCGAATGGGGGTGCCAGATTACGGGAGAGGGTACCAACTGATATAAGAAGTCCTCCACATTGTATGAGTTTTGATACCCTTCCCAGTAAACCGGTACCCCAATTTTGGCCTGTCTTGTTTTTCTCTGGGCAACTAGATTCAAAGTCGAACCTCCTAAGCATGATAATGCAGTCTTGGGCTGCCTACTGAGAGATATTATAAGTTGTGATGATTTGTGTCTAAAGTCCATGCGCCAAAGTTAAGTTTGGTAACTTGTAGGGGTTTCCCGGTGGGATCGTATATCAAAAGCGGACAGAATCACAGAAGTGACTTTCCCTCTATCGTTTTCTTTCCAAAGTAGAGCGGCTACGAAATTTTCGTTCTACTCGGAAACAATCTAAACACTATAAGATACGACGAGATTTATGAATGCTGTCAGTCAGTAACTGGAGATAATGGGGGAGCCAAGAAATCAAATTCAAAGTTATCAACAAGAATCAATTACAAATAAAAGAAAAAGAGGGATTACAGATAGACATGCTAAGGTTGATGGAAGAGGCTGTAGAATAAGAATACCAGCATCATGTGCGCCTGGTATTTTCCAATTAACTAATGAATTGGGTCATAGATCAGATGGTGAAACTGTTCATTGGTTATTAGAACAAATTCGTCCTGAACTTGTCGACAATCCTCATAAAAGCCCTTTAAAATCTCTTCCTCCACCTGTTCCTGATCCTATTGCTTCCCCTAATCCTGTTGCCTTTTCTTACCTTGACGATTATTCTTCTGAGAATGGTAATCCTGCTACTAGTAGTGGGCATGATGTGGTCGACGATGAGGAGAATTTGGTCGATAATGGTGTAAGGCCGACTATTCGAGCAACTGTTGTACAAGCATCTACTGTATTCTATGACACTCCAGCTACTCTAGGTATGATACTCTCCATCTTCGATTTTCTATGTTTGTTAGGGTCTCATTATCTTTGAGTAGTTACTTTCCCTTTGAAATTAGGGTTCTTACATGTGGGCATTCTGTTGTTATAAGTCTTCTTTATTGCTCCTAGATTGCTAATAGTTCTAGATTAGGTTTAATATAAAGCCAGTGTAAAGATCAGTAAAATATTGGATGGAATTGGAGTTATTTTCTTGTTCAAGAGCTCTTGGTATTTTGGTGCGCAACCTAAGGCCATTGTATGCATATTGAGGTCTTAGTGATATTATACCAAGATTACTTGGCCATAATTTTCTTTCCTTTTAATACCAGATCCTTAGTGTTGAATCTGTGCCCTCTTGCTTTTGTTTTATGCACTGTTCCAATCATTGTTTAACAGAGTAGAGAGTACATCACTAGTTATTGGAATCGTTAGGTGACTTGATGTAGTTTTTTCTACCAAATATGTTTCATTTAAGCACTGTAATCTGCATGTAACTTGTTTTGCCGATGCAAGCCGATATGCCTGTTTACTATCAGACTCTTGTGAAACATCACAAACTCATGCCAACAGCACTTGAACTTGTTGGGGGTCTTGGTGATATTATACCAAGATTACTTGGCCATAACTTTCTTTCCTTTTGATACCAGATCCTCAGTGTTGTTTCTATGCATCCTTGCTTTTGTTTTATGACTTGATGTAGTTTTGTCTACCAAATATGTTACATTAGGCAGTGTAATCTGCCTGTGCCTGAGAATTCTATGTAACTTGTTTTGCCGATGCAATACCTGTTTACTATCAGATTCTTGTGAATACATAACCATTGTTGTAGTATTACATCATAATACCTATGAATTTGCTTGTTGGAATTAAAGGTGTGTGACTGACATGGGAAGTTCTCAGAAATGTGCTGCAAGGTATCAGACCATTTGCATGTATTTCTAACTGCCCTCTCAATTCTTAAAACAGACAAGGCAGAGAGGCTAATTGCAGGTGCTGCTGCATATGGTGCCGAATTAGTTGTGTTTCCAGAGGCATTTGTTGGTGGTTATCCCCGTATTCCTAATTTTGGTGTCACAGGGGGGAGGAATTCGATTGAGGAAAATGATGAATTTCAAAAGTATCATGCTGCTGCAATTGATGTACCTGGTATGGTGTTACTGTTTTTCTCATGAAGTATATTATAACACCTGTCAATATTATATCCGAGTAGTGCATATATTCTCCTTCTGATCATGGACTAAAACTTGTATATCTGAATGTCATTTGTTGATTAATACTGATTTACGTTTTCGCAGGTCCCGAAGTTGACAGACTAGCTGGAATAGCTAGAAAATATGAGGTCCACTTAGTAATGGGAGTGGTAGAGAGAGAAGGATCCATACTCTACTCCTCGGTAATTTATTTTGACTGTCAGGGCCAATATCTTGGGGGACACCGCAAGGTTATGTTAACAGCATTAGAACATGATGTATGGCATTCAGGAGATAAAGCAACATTGCCTGCATACAAGACCTCAATTGGGAACATAGGTGGCCTCATCTGCTGGGACAACAGGATGCCCTTATTAAGATCAGAATTGTATTCCAAAGGTAAACTCTAATAGCCTCTAGCCTAAAATCTTTTGAGCTCATTACCCTCACATCGACATCATCGTTGTTACTAATGAAGACCATGTCACAGACAGGATGATATATTTGTCTACTTCGTGCTGCAACTTAATGTAAGTGTTCTATGTTAACAGGTGTTGAAATATACTGTGTTCCCACTGCAGATGCAAGAGATACATGGCGTGCAAGCATGACCCATACTGCCATTGAAGGTGGCTGTTTTGTTATATCCGCAAACCAATACTGCCAAAGGAAAGACTATCCTCTCCAGCAACAATGTGTGTCAGGAGATACAAATTCGGAGCTTTCACCAGATTCTGTTGTCTGCTCTGGAGGCAGCATTATCATTTCACCATCAGGGGCCATTTTGGCAGGTCCTAATTACCAAGAGGAGTCCCTCATATCCGCAGACCTAGGTATGGCAACATACCTTCTATTATTTATCATATACAGTACTATCAAATTGGGAAACATCTAATGTTTCTCACACGGGATAGCTTAACTGTTATGTTGCATCATGCACAATTGCATTGGGGGTTTGATTCCTTTAAAATTGTATCCCCCAATATCAATTTCCTGCAGAAAGAAGTCTATATGGAAGAGACGTAGGTTTAAAAGTCTCCATGGAACTGAATGTCAATATGGTTGGAAACCTGAAATTGTTTGATCCCAAGACAGAATATGAACAGTAAATATATCAATGAATTATGAATAAGTAGATCTCTTAGAGTGCTAGTGACAATTTCACTGTGCTTCGCGAATTGTTAATTAAAAATGTCCATAAAAGATAACCTGACTCGAGACATGATTCAGAAGGTCCATAAAATCAAAAGCCCTATCGTGTTTAAGATTTTGAGTACAATTTTTATTGCTCATTTTTGATTGATCTGAATAATCTTTTGATGTATGTAGATCTTGGAGAAATTGAACGAGGGAAGCTTGAGTTCCATGGTGTCGTCGGAGTTGGGCACACAGTGTGGCCGGAGTCGCTTAATCCATTGGCATTTACTGCAAAGGTCGAGAACTGTTAGGGAGAGGTTGGCGGTCTAGTAGTGTTACTGTTGCATAGAAAGAATTTTCGTCAAGATGACGTTCTTTACCTATCATCACTTCTTATATCAAACAGCAAGCTAACTGGGGCAGGCTTTCTTAATGCTGTAGAGAAAGAAGTCCTAAACCGGGTCAAAGGGTCGCCAAGAAGCTGAATTTTGTTAGGCTTCCAGTCTATGCAGGGATTTAACCTTAGAATATTAGTTTTCTATAGTGATTAGCTTAGAGTAGGCTGAAAATACCACACATAACTTCCACAGTGTTTGGTGATTGCATCTCACATGTCATCAACTAATACTTGCTGAACCATTCTCTTCAAGAGTTTACAGGTAAGTCTCCATAAAGTCTTCTTTTTTGTTCCTTGAAGCTGGTGATGTTTCAATGTAGATATGTGTAGTGCTATAATATGCTCATAATATGAAATCTCATCTCTATTGAACACTCCTCATATGGGTCCCATGAAATGGGTCTAATCCTTTTCAGTTGCATCGTATGCTTTTTTTCCTGCTGAAATCCTATGCTATCTATTAACAGATACCACTCTGCATAATGTTAGGAGTCTAGGACACTCTACTCTGTTTACACATTTTTGGGGTCTGTTTTCTTGGCCACTAGCCATTGCTGATATTTCGATTTTGTGTTTCTAAATCTTTTTAAGGACCACAGTAACAGTTTAAGGACCACTATGAAATAAATATAGGGAGTTTTAGGCATAATCATTGAGTGATTCATCTTTTTCTTTCTCTTCATACTTACTATCAGTTTTGTGCATAATCATTGTCCTTTGCTGAAGCCCTAATTTATGCAGTTATGTTATGATTAGATGATTTCTTGCTCTCTTTTCTCAACTGCCTTAGAAAGTATTGACACATTAACCAAATTTCAAATATTACACAACAAGAGAAGAAGTGGGTACAGATTTAACACACAAATTGATATACATTAGATAGACAGATCAGTAAATCATTTGTCGAAGTATGATTCAGTCCTCCCCTTGAAACCAATTTGCCCAAATGTCAAGGTAATGAAGAGCCCCAAGTGCCACGTGATCAACCACAACCTATCAATGAAAGAAGTATCTTTACGGTCAGAACCATATGAAATGTTGCACATATACATAGGTACATACTAAGCTCAGTTAGAGCTATGCCTTAATCTTATGGTTTTAGTTCTTCTTGGCAGGGTAAGCTTAGCAAACTTCCCTTTAGAAATTTTAGGTAATTCAGATCCTAGTTAACTGACTAGAACTGGGTTGGAGGGAGTACAAGTCGGTACTAGTCAGTGTTTCCATTTGAGCATGTGCAGATCTGATTAATGGATGATGAAAGTACTCACCAGAAGGAAGAAGCGATGGCTGGGGGAGTAGGGAAGTGAGCGAGTTCCTCTCCAATGCTATTGAAGAAAAGTCCAGTCAAACTGTTTCCATTGATTAATGGTATACTTGATGGAGCGAGCCAACCGATCAATCCAAAACCGATAACGTTCAAGTCTTTCCTTAGCCAGTCCCTCTGGAATGAGCTTTAGTTTACAACATAACAGAAAACGATTAGAGCATACAAAAAAAGATTGAACTAATTGTTATTTTGAGACTATATGATCACTAGCTAAATAAAGTAGGAATAATTGATTGATTACCATGTTACTCTTCCACCAGAAGTGAGACTTTGCTTTAATGGGTTTCTGTTAGTAACTGGAGATCTGATAAAACCTGAAAGAAAAACAACACTCATCAGTCATTTCCATGTTTTAACTGAAGAAAAGTGGCTTTAGTATAGTGCTTGGGTCTAATAAGGTATTCTTCGGATGATATACCTGAACTTAGAGTTGTTCTCTTTGCTGGTGAGAGGGATGAAGTGGCCAAGCCTGCTATTGTGGTAGTAGATGCCATTGTTGCAGCCATTTTTTCCTAAGACTCTCAAGTTCTAAGATGTCTTTGTTATAATTTGTTTCTACTTAGTGTATTGCATGGTTTAATCATCAGATGATGGCCCATGGATTTTTGGGGGTTAGAATTTGTGAAGGAGGATGAACTGGTAGATTGCATTGGTGGATTATTAGAGGATAGAACAATAAGCTTCTGCCACGTGGCGATTAATGGATAAAATACTAATCCGGTCTCATGTGTCTTTGTATTACGGGGCCACTGTGAGATATTCATTGGCGTTACCTCGAATATTACTATGTGCACCACAGACATCTAGAAGCACCAACCTCGTAATGATTGGGTAGAAAACTAGAAATATGACCCAGTGGGGGTAGCATGGTAAGGTCGATTGGCCGAACAGGTTGAATTTGTAATGTGGATGTATACGATATGGCACACTATAATATATCATCCTCAAAATTGGAGGGTACCATGAATATTTTGAAACGGACCGGATATATTTTTCCGATTTTCTGAACTCAAATCAGAACTTAAACGACTTCCAGGGCCAGGCATCGCAACCCTATACATTGAACTTTATAGTAGGTCTACGACAATATATGAAGTTGCTCTGTGTTCCATCCTGATTAAAGCTCAACGAGAGGGGAGTCATGAGGAAACTAGACATTCGATCTCCAACTAAATTTGCTAGTTGTTCTAAAGATTCTTAGAACAAAATGGCTATGAAGTTTGAATCTTAAAGGATATTTGAAGTAGGGGAAAATGGGTATGAATTTATTCACGTCATTGATGAGTCCTGGCTAGCTACACCTCTAGCTTCTCCATACTTGTCCCCATGCAAATACTATACAGAAATCTGAGAGAAAAGGAGCATGACGAGTTCAAAAGAAATGAATACGATCAATCAAAACATACGAAAGAAGAAGCAAATATTTCCAAAAGATATCTTTGCCTCGACATTTCTCGTCTTCATTTAAACTTCTGCAAATACTATATGTACCGATCCATACCTTAACGAACCAAATTCCAATCTGGAAAAATTATTTTTGTCATCTGATTCTGATTCTTTTTGCATGCATTTCATTTTTACGGATCATTCAACTTTTCAGTTTTTCATTCATGAAGTGTCAAGTTGGTGTGGGACCATTGATCTTATTAGGCGTGTTATAGGAGCAGTATAGATTGGTCCCACGTTACCTGATCAAGTAGCATCACTCACGCTATCACCTGCCGCGTGTCCTAATTTAGGGTTCAATCCATACAGCTTTTGTTCCCTCCGAAAACCATAGGAGTGATTTGATAAGAAGATAATGAAAAACATGGGTTTAGTGAGGGCCCACTCTAAAGATATATTTTGAACTAGCACGCTTCCTGGAGTCTCAGAGAATTATTCAGCCCAGTTTCAGTCCGGCCTCATTTGCTCTTTCTCTTTTTCAGTACACTTATTTTATCTATTTTTATTGTCTATTTGTTAGATTTTCAGTAACAATTATAAGTACATTATGACAATAATGGTTCAGAAACTGGGAATTGAATCTTTTCAATAAAGATTCTAAATTTAAAAATGACGTCTTATCTATTTTTATTTATAAGTTGGATATCAACTAATTTTGCGACTACTAATCAAAAAAAGTATAAATCAATGATTATTCTAACTTTTGGATATATGTTTTTATGCTATTTTTCTAATATTATTCTCCTTGGGAATCGAAGTTTTTATAGTGTATTTTTCAAAAGAGAGAAAAAAAATTGAACTTTTAACATGTTGATCCATTTCTATTTTTTGCATAAACTTATATCACAAATTTCATCATGAATAAAAAAAATCGTGCTACAAACTTTAAGGACCAACTACATCATTTAAAGTCAAATAGAAAGTGTTGTAGATTGAGGTCCACCGACTTGTGTTAATTTAAATTCCTACCTCATTTATGGTCCACGTTATGGTTAATGCAAATATCTGAAATTCTAGTCTCATGAAAATACTCATCACGCTATTTCATTAGGTATTGAAAATATTGACATTCTTAGAACTTTTATATGCCTTGATTGCCACAAATCGGTTGTACTCTATGGAAATAAAGTCGGGAAACCCATGGTTATGTACCTATCGATTGTAAACACATCGATGACTTCTCTTTTAAATCGTATGTTTACAATGTTCTAATATGCACCATATATCTCCAAATCTCTTATAACATCTTCGCGGATCCGATTGTAGAGTCACTCCAATTGTGCACACATTTTTTTAATTCATCAACATGAAAACTTTGGTCTTACAACTCTGAAGGCATATTAAACCCATCGTCCTTAAAAAAAAAAACTTACCAGAAAGACTATTGTTTCCTTGTTGATCACCATCTCCGCTCATATCTGGAAGATCATTAAGAACACCTCAGGAAATTCATCATTGTTTATTATTTTGATTATATCATGACAATACTTAAGATTATCTTTCAACCATACGAGAGATTGACGGACTACTCACAACATATTACCAACTTTTCTACTGACTTATTGCTAGTCATTTTCACAATCAAAATTGCAAATGAATCTTTCGGCTTGTGTGGAAAAACAATATCAACCATGTTCACCTCTTGTATACAATTGATTATGTTTTCCTCATATTTATATTATTGTGCTTTAATATTATATACATACATCACTAGGTGTAGCGAGCTATTAGAAGTTTCTCAAGATCAATAAAACGAGACAACTTGCATGGTACCTTTACCGGATACATTGTATTACTTGCACTACATGACAATCCTTTTGGGTGATTCTCTTTGTCGTTATTACAAAAATTGCAAAGTCCGCTTGCTTGAATATCTAGAAACCTTGTGTTACATCATAGACACCGACCCCATTTTAGTTCTTAAACAGTTTTTCTGGAAACTTGTGTATTTAAAGTTGTAGTTGGTCTAACCTTACTACTCAACTGAAATAGTCTATAACGAGAATTTCTTTGCTCCAGTAATGAGTCGTCTTTCCAAGGTCGCACTCTTGTCTAATAATAACATGTTAGGTTAACTTGATCGACAAACGAAACTAAAGAAAAAAATATACCAATTATCTCACCATCTCGGTATAAGGTTGGGATCAACTTAAACTTTTGTAACCCCGTAAGTGCAGTTCTATCATTCTCAACTTTCAGAAACTCAGTGCTCCGCTTAATGGTTTTCTTTCCCTAAGATTCTCACATTATAAACCTAACATATAAGTTCTTATATACATTTTAATGAAGAGTGTTTGACCAAATAACAAAAAAATATGAAATATTTTACGACCAAATAACAAAAATGTCCAAATATTTTATGCTTTCTTAAATAAACTATAATGTAAGTATATATCACATTACCCTAGTTAGAAATTCAGCAAGCAACAAAAATTCGGATCAGTAAAAATTCGCGCATTAATCGGCGAGGTGAAATACAAATTTGTCGGTCGATTATGTGTGATGTGGGAAAAATACGTAAATATGGAAATTCGTGTTTAATGCGTTTCAGAGATATGAATGCGGGACGTGAAATTTGAGAACAAAAAAAAAAAAATTAACAAAGTTTGGTGGGTGACATTATGAATTTTCAGTTGAAATGTTATATGTATTCTTTTATCAACAGAAAAAGCAATTCTCAGTGGCTTGGTGGCTATACTAATTAACAAGGAGGTGTTTGTGGGATCAAATCCTCACAATGCAAGCTTTTGTGTAAAATAAAATTCTATATAAAGAACGGGAGAATTATATTGCCAAGTAATTTGAGAACTTTTGATGTGCGAATTATTGGGTCGGACAATAAAAATTGCGTTTTCAACAACGTTAATATTTGATAGACGGATTTAAGTTGGAAGCATTAGTTCGCGAATAATTCGGCAAAATTTTTCTGACTTGCTAACAACTCACGTAACATATGTTCAACAGTAATATCAATAATGTGATAATCTCCCTAAGAACTATATATGATAATCTTTGGGAAGAATTAATTCGCGAACAATTCGGCAATAATTTGCCGACTTTCTAACTAGCTCACATAACATATATTCAGTAATCAAAATAAAAAACTTTTTATGATACTTTATTGTTACTTATATGGCATTGTGTAGTTTCATGTAACATATATTTAAAAGCAATGACCAGGGTGTTGAGAGTCCACAATCAAAATGAAAAAATCGACTAAAATAGACTAAATTTGGTGTTATTATGGATAGAGGAAACCCACTTTCACCATAAACTTAACCAAAAAATCGTTTCATTCAAAGGAGTGGATGAAAAAAAATATTACACGGCAGATCATTTGTTGCTTGGTAACAACGACATTTAAAATAAAACTAGGAAGTGGGATGAAACTATTAATAGTCATTCTCAATAATCCGTTTTGTTGCCAAAGTATTTAACCAACTAAGGTGAAATAACATCTTTTTGTAAAATTATTCATATCAAAAGATGGAACTAACGACCGTATTTTTTATTTCCTAGTCGTATACTTTATTTTTGCATATTTGAGAATTTTAATTTCAAATTTTTATATGGTTTAATCCAAATATTTACAATTTTATCTTAGATGGAGAATGATGATGTCAATGTAATTTTCAAATTAGTATCAAAACCAATTTTTATGTGTAAAAATAGATTAATATATTTTGTGAATTAAGTGTCAAAATTTAGTGAAATACCGGGTACAAACATGATTATCAAAATTTTCGATGTTCAAAATTTAGTTAGCTTATAGATTTTTGAAAGGTTTTCATATATCTTCTCCGCTAGTACACGAAAAATACATAACAAAATGCATAGGTATATTAATTCAACTTTATATTATTTTCTTGTGGTGCATTATTTTATTTTAGCCCGCCAAAATTATATATCGGTACCTGTTTTACATATACCTGTTTTACATATACCATATTAACTCCTCATTTTGACTTAGTATGCAAAATATATGTTTAATGAAGATGAAAAATAAACAATGTAGTTACTTTTTCTCGAGAGATGAGAAATAATTTAATTAGACCACTTTTATAAAACTGTTTCAAGATAGCGAAAACGACAACTAAAACTACAATTCTGAAAGAAAGGAAGACATATGATTTATACTAAATAAGAAAGAAACATGTCAATTTATAATACTAACTACACACTCTCGAACAAATAAAGAACTCGACTACTAACCTCGAAAACATTTAGGACAATATAGTAAAAATTGTTCATAGTTTGGACCAAACCGTTTCTTACCTTACCCGTCCCTAACAGAATATGTTTACTCTTTTGTGCATCAAATAAATATTCAACAAATTAACTTATAATCAGTTATTATAAAAAGTTCTTCATGTTTTTTCTTGATTATCATACAGAGGGTAGCATATAATTGTACTAGAGACCTGACATGAATACTCACCTCAACCCACAATACTAATACTTAGAATTTTTCATTAACATTTCATTCCTGAAGAATTCTAAATACGGTTCTTCCTCTTCTTTCAAATTTCAAATTATGATCATCTAAAGGAAGGACTGGTGGTCTCGTCCTTCATCGTTAAAGCTCTTACTTCACTTTAAACTTTTATCTTTTTCTTCCTATTTTGTATGTATCTTAACTAAACACATCCATATTTGAATATGGTGATTATCATATGATTTGTCGTCTTACAAATAAAACTTTTGATAAATTTGATTAATAATTTCCATCATAATTTCAAAGTTAGTTATTACTCTGAAAGAGATAATTTTAAAATATCGATCTCTACTTTTTACTTAAGAATTATACAAACTTAAAATAGGCGTGCTTTTGGTGGGATGGATGGATTATATATCCATACTTGATATTCGTCATCAAGTTGGGTAATCAAATATGATATTTTATTGGAAGGATGAAATTTTAGTGAAATTCAATAGAATTTTTTTTTTCTTTTCTTTTTTCCGGTATTCGATTCTATTTATGATTAGTGAAAAATATTTAGAATGGCAGTCAAGTGGAACCTTACATTTAAACAGGTTCCACTTGGATAAGTTAGCCCTTAAAACTACTCTAAAGTTGGCGTAAATTAAACCACCGACCGAACAGATATACGGGTAAGATTAAAAAGTGAATCTCATATCACGCGGTTTAGAAAAATATTTCTGTTACCCTCAGTCGACCGACTATTATATAAAAGGAAGCATACGCTTTCCTGATTTTAGCAATTTCTAAAATTAAAACTTACTTACAGGAGATTTGTTCTCGGGAAAGAGCCGATGCTGATTTTGGTGTCAGAAAGGCAAGTTTGATTTTAGTTGTTTCTTCTTTCCTTCCATAGTCTAATGTGTCACTAAATAAAAATGAAAAAATCGACCAAATTTAGTATTATTATGGATAAAGGAAACCCACTATCACCATAAAGGTAATTGAAAACTCATTTCATTCAAAGGAGTGGATGAAAGAAATATTACATGACATATCATTTTCCGCTTGGCAACAACGATATTTATAAAAGAAAAACTAAGAAGTAGTATGAAACTATTGATAATCATTTTCATTAATCCGTTTTGTTGCGTAAGTATTTAACCAACCAAGGTGAAACAAAATATTTTTGTAAAATTATTCATATCAAAAGATGGAACTAAGGATCGTCTTTTATACTTCCTAATCGTATACATTATTTTTATATATATTGGAATTTTAATTTCAGCGTTTTATATGGTTCAGTCCAAATGTTTATAATTTTATCTCAAAATGTCGAACGATGATGTCAACGTGATTTTCAAATTAGTATCAAAACCAATTTTTGTGTGTAAAAAATATATGAATACATTTCTCGAATTACTTGTCAAAATTTAGTAAACTTATATATTTTGAAAGGTTTTGTGAGATACCGAGTACAAGCATGATTATCCAAACTTTTGCTTTTCAAAATTTAGTGAGCCTATATATTTTGAAAGGCTTCCATATTATCTTCTCCACTAGTATATACGAAAAATACATAAAAAATGCATAGGTTTATTTTCTTCTCGTACACTATTCTAATTTAATGTGCCAAAATTATATAATGGTACCGGTTTTACATATACCATATTAACTCTCTGCAGCATATTAACTCCTCATTTTGTTTTAATATGTAAAATATATTTTTAATGTAGATGAAAGATTAGATTTTTGTTAAAGGGAGAGCAAAATGTGATATGAGGAGAGCAAAAACTGTAGTCAACTCGTTAACTAGGCCGATCCAATAAATACAGTTGATTCTGTCCTGAATACCCTTAATAACACACGTTCCCGTCGTACGCTACATAGTTATGTTAACCTACCTAGGAAAGATTGAGAAGTTATGGAGGAAGAAGGTTAAGGAAGGAAGCAACTTTGCTAAGATTTAAAGAAGTTAAAAGCAATGAGATGGGATCATATTGAAGAGAATTTTCGAAGGATTTCTTCATGTGATATGCTGTACTTGAATGTGTTTGATCTAAATTTGATTTATTTAATTTTATTCATTAGTGATCTTCTTTAAAGTTTTGGCAGAAATATACTACCCAGTCAGATCATGGTCATTGATATATTTTCTTAAACAATTGCATAATACACTTAGCAAACTTCTTTACGGAACAAGTCAATTAACATGTTCTATAAGGTGTACTAAAAAAATTCTCATCCACCATCGAATCCAGAATTGACGATCATCACCTTCAGTTTCACAACTTATTCTTATATTTGTATTTCATTACTCATTATATCCCACAATATGTGATTCCCCTTTAACTATTCCACTACAATCACTGCCAACCCTTTTTAACTAGTTCCAAAACAACTTAATTTAAAAATAATCAGTACTCATGAACTAAGTTTGAGATGTTCCAGTTAAAACGTGAAACCTAATGATATGAGATATGGGTATTTTAGTCCGCAAAAATACAAAACTTGACCCAGTGTAAGATTAGACCTAGTTAACGAGTTGACTACGATTTTTTCTCTCCTTGGATCCTTTTTGCTCCCCTCTAACAAAAATCAAATATTAACCATATAATTATTTTTCCTAGACAGAAGAGAAATAACTTAATTTGACTTCTCTTTTATAAACTAGTTTCAAAGATAGCAAAAACAACAATTAGGTCTACAATTCTGAAAGAAAGGAAGACACATGATTTACACTAAATAATAAAGAAACTTGTCATCTTTAATAGTAACTACACACTCTCAAACAAATAATGAACTAGACTGTTAACCTCACAATCATTTAGGACTATACAGTAAAAATTGCTCATATTTTTGACCAAATCGTTTCTTACCTTAAGAGAATATGTATACTCTTTTGTGCATCCAATAAACATTCAACGAAAAATTAACTTATAATTAGTTATTATAAATATTTTTTTATGTTTTTTCTTGATTATTATATAGAGGGTAGTACATAATTATATTAGAGACCTGACATGAGTACCCACCTCAACCCACAACACTAGCACTTAGAATATTTGAATTTTCCATCAATATTTTGTTCCCGAAGAATTCTAAATACAATTCTTCCTCTTCTTTCAAATTTCAAATTATGATCAGCTAGAGGAAGGATTGGTAGTCTCGTCCTTCATCTTTTTTTTTCTTCTTATTTCGTATATATCTTAACTAAACACATCCATATTTGAATATGAACATTATAACTATGAACGCCTCAATGAGCTTGGGAATCCCATTGAAAAGGAGAGGTACCTAGTACACCATCAAAAAAATTCCTTCGTGAACCTGTATGGCCGAAACCTAGTACAATCAATAAGTAGAGATCAACAGTTAAAGATCCTTGTACCTGATTGTATATCAAGCTCAACCTAGTATGCACCTGAACTATACAAGAACTGAATTCCAACAAAACAAGTCTTGTAATCTATATTTCAATATACGGATTTGCAAGTTCTTTACAATTGATCTAAGTCTATTCTAGGTTGATTAACGTACTACTTGTGATATTTTAATTATCAAGATAATGAAAAGAAATGACACAAAAAACTAGAAATTTTGTTATCGAGAAAAAAATGCAATGTAACACAAAAACCCTGGGACCTCGTGCAGCTTGAACGCCATACTGTATTAAAACCGTTATAAACACTTGCATGTTAACAAACTTCATATTAGAATGTAGATGAGGCAAAATCGACCCTCTGAACAATTCAGCTTCAGTCGTGCTCCTTATGACTCTTGGCTCTCATAAGATCCAACGCAATTTATTACTCTACCCGACGTCTTTTACAGGCCTAGGAGTTGCTTCACCCTAAGTGAAGACTTTGACTAATCTTCCTCTAAAGATAGCTTATTGATTTCCTTTAGAAAGATATTCAATCAAGCAATGGAAATATGTTTTCTTATGAGGTATATTCAAGGGTAATGAAAATATCAAGCAAACCTCAACAAAGGATATGCGACTCAATATGTGTAATTGAATATAACTCACAAGATTAATCTAAATAAGATTTAGATCTTGTGGAACTATAAAATCTGAGACGAAGAGAACTTTGTAATTGCTATCAATTTTATTCCAGATAGTTCTTGAATGGATGTATAACAGAAGAGATAAACCGTAAAAAAAAAAGAACTACGATAATAAAGATAAGATTCTGAATATCAATAACTATTAGGTAAAAGATAGTCTGACCGAGCTTCATGAATCCCTTAGTGAAGACTTTAAAATTTGTAACCTAATTATGTTTCTCGAGGAAACCTATTTCTTTATAGGACCATTCTAGCCGCAACTACGACACAATGTGCCAGTATTGAGATTATACCTCTATTTGTAATAATTAACAAAGCTAGATTGCTTATAAACAAAGCAAAACTCGTGAACTAGTTTCCAAGTTTACGAATTCCTCTGAAGCCAAGAAAATTAAAAAATTTCAATATAGATTGATTCCAAGGAATAAAAATCATGTAAGCATGCGATAAGTTTTCCTTGAATTGCAAAGAAGAATGTACAGATAGGATTGTCATTCTAGAACCGTGCATAATAGGTAAAAATAATATCTTGTGAACCGTCTAGCAATGCTGAAGTTCGGGATATCCCAAAATAAGCTAGTTTGCGAACACTTATGTAGGTTCGTATATAAGAGAAATTTTAAATAGTTCCAGGAACATATTCAAAAGTGCATAGTTCGCGAACCCATATTAGGTTCATGATCTCTTGCACACTTTTAAGTTCATGAACATCAAGATTTTTTGTGTAGTTCGCGAATCCTTAATTAGTTCATGAACAACCTGATGGTTTTATTTTCATAAAGATTCAGATATAGTTTCTTTGAACAAGAAATTATTTTCAAGCGATAAATCTATGAAGTATGTAATTGAGTATCCGACATTATTGAATAATCCTCGAAGATTGAAGACTGGAGATCAAATGAAGACATCAAAGAGGACTTCATCAACAAAGGCATATGGTGACTGATTTTATTTGGATTCTTGTTCAATTCTACCTTTCTAATATATCGAAACAAGTGATCACTTTGTGGAACAATTCCTCTGACGGTAAACATGCATTTATGTACGGACTCGAGGATATTTGAGCCATGACTTTACTAATAACCTTTGACCCCGAAAATATCCCCATGTTTAAGTGAATGAGCATATGAGTTCAACGTTCCAAGAATTACTCGATTCTGAGTTATAACGAAGAAGTTATGAGTGATTATTGAAGTAACACTTAGTGTTGATGTTGATGTTGCAATTCGTGAATAAGAAACACTTCATGAACTATTTGTAACGGTTCACGGACTTGAGCGTGAAAACATGACTAGATGCCTCTTTTGGTCAAGTTTTTGATGTTTCCTTATCTAAGCAAGATGGCTATTCTTCCATACACAACTGATTGTCATATTCAATAGTGTGTGATGTTTTAAACTCCTTCCTAAGTTCAATTGTAATTTATTTTACAAAAAATACAATTTCTGCTAAAGTAATTATATATGCAAGAGTTGTAACTTAGGAAAGACTCTTAAAATAAAGAGAGTCCTTGTAAAACAAAATAACTCACGAACTTGCTTAGATTTCAAACAATCGTTCTATAAATAAACTTTCATGTAAGCTACACAATTCATCCCTTGGAAAATTGGTGAAGCTTCATAAAGTTGTTTTCCACTACTTATGTTCTTTGTCAACAAGAGTGAGACAATAATACTTTGTTTTGGGGATCACAAAGCACGAGTTGGTAATAATCTTCTTGATAGTTATGCAACTTGTAATCTAGGTTAATTTAATAATTCTTGTCTATTCGAAGGTCCTTCTCTTCTGATATAAAGCCATTTAAGAATTGTTAGTCATAAATCCTAGGTTTAACAGATTTCATTTCACGATCGTATACTGACACTAGTTGGTCGAAATCTGAACTAGAAAGAAAACTTCAATTCAGTTGTCTCATAATTCCTTAAGAAGTTTTAACAATGTATCTCTAGATTTATTCTAGTTGTTCTTGTTGTGGAATAATTCATGATTTATAAAGGGGGATACCACTATTAGCGAGGGTGATACCAATTGAGTGATCCGACGGTCATGATCTGTTAACATTTATTTGTATTATATGAAATGGTATCCCCGTTTATAAATCGTGGAATAATTAGGTTTCTCTTCCAGTTTTCAAGAGTATAATAATCCCTAATCTACAAGTTTGTTTTGATATTACTTTTATCTTGTAATTATTCAAAACAAACATAAAATTTCCAAAAGGGAAATCAAAACTATTTTTTTGTAGATTCAAAACCCAAAAAGTCTTCACCGCGACTGAAGCAACTCTTAGGATGTAAATGACGTCAGCTAAGGAAATCAAGTGCCTAAAGCATTTCGAGGTTCAAGAGACGTAAGGATCACGGCGTAACTGAATTGCTTGCAGCGTGGATTCAGTCTCAACTACATTCCAGTCCCAAGTCTGATAGTGGGCTTGTGTCTGTAGCGATTTAAAACGACTCGGTGTTCAAACTAGACGAGGTCCCATGGTTTTTATCAAGTGCAGTTTTCCTCGTTAACAATATTTCTCCTTGTCTTGCTTTACTTTTTAATTCCTCATTATATTTGTGGTTGATATAATTAAAGTAAAAGCAAGTGATTCGATTAACAACCTAAATAATTTTTAAATAAAACTGTATAAAACCTACAAGACTTGTTCTTGAGAATTCGTATCTTGAAGTAAAGATTACAAGACTTGTTCTTGTGGAATCCGTTTCACATACTGTTACAGTACATACTATGTTGTCTTGGATTTTGATTTTTTAGATCTTCCAAGAGTTCTTGTACTCAATCAAGTTCACGGATCTTTGATCTAAACTACTGATTGTACAAGAAAGATAAACAATATATAAATATTGTTCAAGGATCATTAAGTTGGTCTACTTCTAATTGTATTAGGTTTTGTCTTATAGGTCCAAACGAAAAAATTTGTGGTGTATTTTGATACTCCGCATTTCATATTGCTTACCGACTTTTAAATATCATTTTTTGTAAAAAAAAAATCATCCAGTGTACGCATGGGAGCTTTAAAGGTACAGAGGCTTTAGAAAATCCACGATGTTGCTCAGAAGCTAAGATATTTTTTTGGTCTAGCTTTTATTTATTTATCGGCCCCCACCATGGTAACGGTTATATAATTTATCATTCCTTCTCAGTACCATTCAATGTAGTAAATTTCGGATCTCGACTTGGTGTCGGTCGAGACCAAGATACATTGACAGCTTCATCTCGGTGGGATCATCATTTCCTAAATTTATGTCACTTAATCAAATAGTTGATGAAAACATTACGAATTTTGAAACTAATTTTAATTAATTGCTCATTTATTCACAATCACATAACCAAAAAAAATTGAGGTTGTTAGGACCATTTTTAATTCATTATTTATGGAATTTCCATAGTTAATTCATTATTTATAGAATTTCCATAGTGCTTCTTGACTCATTGTATTGTCTTCGCGGGATCTCGGGGAGTTTTTCGGGCAAATCTCGTCTTTCCGAGATTGAGAGATTCGTCTCACTTATGGACATCGTAAATTTCAGCGAAATCTTGTGTATTATCTGTCTCAATGTAGTGGATTTAGGATATGGATACCGTCTCGGTCATGGACTCGGGCCATGAATCCCAGCAAGATCTCGGGAAAGGCTGATTATATTGGTACTATTCATTTTAGAAGGAGGATTTCCTCTACGCTCTCAAGTATGTCGATTTCATTTTGGAATGAGGAATTCCTCGGCGCTCTCAAGTAGTTTTTTCTTCATTGAGCCGACTGACCGGAGGGACCAAAGGGAGGGAATCCTTTTTATGGCAATTCTTTGTAAAATGAAACCTAACGCAAATATGCAACTCGATAAAAAGATTGGAAACTTTTAGTGTACATGGTTAGTCTTTTTCACTGGACAAAATTATCCTCCCTTTTAGTCTATATGCATCTTTTTTTTCGGCGGTATAATTGACAAACAAACTAGAATATAACATATCTAAAAATCCATGCCTTGCAATTTTACAAATTTTATCTCGTTGGAAAGATTTTAAAGAGATCTACAGAATGAGTACAAACAACAGTATCAAATTTAGAGTTTTTACGAAAAAAATCTGAGGTATTTATCCTTTTAGGCAAAATTGAATACATAGCCATTATGCAAACCACCACAAAGGATGCATAACACATTATGCAGCCATATTTTGGTTTATGCACAACTAATTTTCCGCTGCAACTAATAAAACGATGTACTCCCTCCGTTTTTGTTTTCTGTTCGGTCACCACTTCCCACAGTAACAGCCGTGTTCTAGCCTGATTTAAGTCCGTTTCCACTCATGCATCAATCCAAAACAATTATTTTTTTAATTTTTGAGTAACTGAAAACGGACAAACGGTTAGTCTTATTTAGGCCAGCAGATTGCTCGCATTCACAAACATTTCATTAAAAATGATAATCATTTAGGAATCAAATCTACAACAGACATGAAATCTTTAGAAACTAATAGACATATGGCATTTGGTATTTAAGAATTAGATCAAATCAAAACATTTGCAGATATTCGTTGATTAATCAGTAATGTAAGGAACAGAATCAAACATGGTGAATCACAGATACAATGTTTCTTGCCCAAAATTATGTGTAGCAGCAAATATCTAAATAAGAAATCATGCATGTGGATTTATCTAAACCATTCGATCTCAAGGTTACCACTTCGTGGACCAATTATCAATCCATTGCACAGTCTTGCACTTCTGTCATGTTTTTCTATGCGGGATTGGAACCCTAACCTAGGACTTAGGAGCTTGACCCCTGATCAGCTGGGTTATTCTCAGTTGGTTATGACTTCTTTTTTTGCCTAGTCAACTGTATAATAGAAGAACATGTTTTTCTATTGCAAAAGATGTCTCGGTTTAAACCCTTTTGACAAACTAAATCACCCATTACTTTTACATTTATTGACCGTGGGGGTTTGATGTACTTGCAAAATATAACCAGATATTTCACAAATATATTACTGAAAATCTGAGTTATGTTCGTTAGGTCAATACCTAGACGGCTAGACCCACCCAAGGTCCCAAACTATGTACTTTCTCGATTTTTTCTTTTTTTCTAACTTTGTCTAATTATTTTTTTTCAAAATCCAGTGTTGTCGGGTTTTGTTTTGGACTCACATCACTCAAATCGTCACCTGTTGAAGATAATCGGCGTTCTTAAATATATTCATACAAGAGAAATTATTCGAAGGTAGAAATGAAAAACAACAATTAAATACCATACTTTCTTGTTTAATTTTCAAAAATGTACTTAAATAGGTGAAAGTGTTAATTATTAAAAAGATGGAAGTTCGAGATTTTTTTTTGTGTTAATTATTAAAAAGATGGAAGTTAGAGATTTTTTTTTTTGGGGATTTTTTTTTCTCTCTCTTCTCTCTCCTTTCACAAAAACCTTGAAGAAAACTTATATCTTCTTTCTCCTTTGCTCTGATTTAGTCCTTTAAGGGCTAGATCTGTGCAAAGATTTCTTATTTTTAGTTTTATTTTATGTTTTGAATAATTTTTTTCGCTATTAGGGCGATTGTTTTCTTCGCCAATAGAGCGATTTTATCTACACTTTTATAGTGTTTCTTTCTATAGATTTGTTCGTGATTCGGGTTTTTAGATACTAGTATATCGGGCAATTTGACGGAGGCAAGATCAAGTTCTTCTTCAACAGAATAATTAGGTCTAGAGTTTCTAGGCTTCTCGCTAAACATGAGTTTTTGGGCACTCCTCTTTAATAGGAGTATCTCTTTTTTAAGAAGAAAATCAATCAAAATGGTCGAATCGTGATTTCGAGTACCATTCTTTCTCCAATCTTTCCGTACAAGATTTGGGTGCTACCGTTGTGGATCGCTCTTTCTCTTCGCGATTTATTTACGTTTTGCATCTTTTATTGTATTTTTTTCATGTTTATGATGTACTCTTTTGTCTTGAAAACCATCACGTAAACGTTTCTTAATGGAATGAAATACTAATGGTTGATTATCAAAACAAAAAAAAATAAATAAATAAAAAAAAATGGAAGTTAAACTTAAAGGTGCTAGGAGACTTGATATAATAGTGGTCTTGAAACATTTAAGGCAGATACTTTTTATGAAGATCATTTCTTTGTTTTTCTGATTTTCGAAATGCCATGTAGTTATATAAATTTAGCTGGTCAATACTTCAAAGATGGGTTGCATGGACGCTCCATTTCTTGAGCCGTGTTCGCGTCTGATTCGCATTGGACACGGGACGCGCGTGGAACGCTGACACGACGCATATCTGACGCACCAATTTGCGCATCCTATGCGCGTCTGGTTTGGACGCACCGATGACGTGTGTCCGACGCTTTTTTTTTTCATTTTCATTTAAACTTTTTCCTTTATTTTTACTATAATTTACCAAATGAAGAAAGACAAAAATTTAGATCAATACTTTAGGTCTTTATTAGGGTTTTGTAATTGGAAATGACATCACGTATACCCTTAGTTGGGCATGTGTTGTTCTAAGAATGCATTTTGATTGTGTCATGTGTTTAATAGTGACTGATTGTTTGACCTTCGGCGTGTATAAACAAACGATATCTTCTTTTCTTTTAAAATTTATACACATGCAGCATCATTTTCTAATTTTTAAGATCATAATACTTGACTTTGTTGTATAAATACATGATTATATATATATATAAAATATGTACATACGTGTCCGCGTCCTAGTTTTTTGAGAATTTTGTAGTGTCCACGTCCGTGTCGTGTCGTGTCCGTCCGCATCTGTGCAACCCAGCTTCAAAGTCTCTGGATAAGACTCAAAAGAAAGAAAAAAAAAAAGACTCTTCCAAAACCCATTTTGAAAACTAAAATCTTAGTGAACGATTTCGTTAGCTGAGTAGTCATCAATTATTTTTGAATCTTAATCGGAAAATGGTGAATCCCACCTAAAAACAATGAGATCCCCATGTGAAAGTCTGTTTTTACAATGTCAATAATATACTAGGAATTGTCGATATATACTCCTTTCGTTTCGAAATAATAGGCTAATTTCATTCGAAATTTATATGTGAAACCAGCCTATTTTTTTTTGAAATGGAGGTAGTATATACTCTCTTCTCTCGTCATAATACATGTATGAAATATTACAACACGGTAAGATTTCTAGACAGGAACAAGAAGGGTATGGACAGGATTCAGGTCCGAGCCAGGTAGGAAGACAAACTCATACCTTCTCCTTTGTACGTCATAGGAAATGGCAAGGGGCATCTGGAATACTGAAGACTAGCTCATGGTCAGAAATTCATATGTGAATGGTCCATATTTCCTTAGTTAATTATACAACTGCCGAAACTGGGCACATGACAGGAATAGCCAAACTCCTTGGATTCAACTCCCTCCCATCACCTTCTCCTATTTCGCTCATTAACTAATCAATCCAACCTTTCATCTCTCTTAATTAATTAATGATCTCTTAAATCTTTTGATGCATGCACACAACGTAATTTGCATTATACTAGAATAGAATTGTCAGCACTTAGGTTATTAATAAAGGAGGAATAAAGTACAGTACTACTCGTATTTCATTCTTAAGCCGCATTCTGGTTATGAGGAGACTCCTTGATAATGTTCAATGAAAATTCACATCAACCTTCTTTGGACTTTTTAATTACTGTGGTCTGCATCAGTTGATGCATTCAGCAAACGTGACAGACACAGTAGTCCTGATACATATCTGGATATAAACTAGTTGATCTGGCGTAGTTAATCTCGGTCGTCGCGCGCACACTGGGCTAAACTAGCTTTCTGCAGTCGAATGGATATGGATTTTTTTACTTTCTTTGTTTTTTTATAATTCCAGGAGGAGGGATACGCTCATATACCCAACGTTTCATAAACAGAAAAGGGAGGGCGTCCTATTGCCTCTTCTACTATACAGTCATTACTCATTAGTAATTGACCCCAAATAGTTATCATTAAAAAAGATGATTCCATGCATGAACCTTACCTATATTAAGCTTGCTTGCCAGCAAGCTTTTGTCTCTCTCTCGATAGACATTAAGTGTATCTAGTTATAATTCCTATCTATCTTTAATCTCTATTCACAGATTAAGGGACACAAAGGACTTGGAGAGGAAATAATCAACTGCTTCAAAGAAAATAAAGCCTTAAAATTAATAGTAGTACTAATGTTGTTTAGGTAAATGACAGAATGTAAGATCTGGCTCTCTGTCTTGTCCCTTTTTATGATTGTAATTATAAATCTATGAATGATTTTTAGTTACGAGCTTAGAAGAATGGAAATGGACCTGCTAAAGTGGATAATATACTAAGACAATCTATAACATGACAATGAGGAACGCCTATTTGTGTTTTCTTTTTAACCCTAATCAGCCAACAATGAGAAAACACCTACTTGTGTTTTTATAACCCTAAATATGGACATTATATTTCGAGATAGAATGTTATTATCATGGCACAAATAGTGGTTTCTCCTATACCATTTACAATATTGCCCATGGGGCAGGTAAAGGCCAGCTTCTGTCATATGTAGTGTCAAAACCTAGAAGGGAAATTAGAGGCAGCCCCATTTTAAGGTCCATCGATGCCTTACATGTGCTAGGTTTGGAACGGCACAAGGCATTGATCAGCATAACAAATAAATTAATTTTCTCTTAGAATTCAGTTGTTCAATCATTTGCATGTGTACGAAAAACACACCAGATACTAATATTTATAGAGAAATAGGCTAAGAAATATGCATAAGAAGAACTTAGTAGATTTCTTACATGGTTTGTAAAGGAGGTGTTCCTCGCCAGTTGCCGGCATCTATCATGTTGCGGACATCTAGATACAATCCGTGATTGTGAATAAATAACGCCCATGTGGCAGTAATGTTGTCAAAGCCTCTTTAATCAACCTCTTAATAGGAGGTTTTCGTCATAAACTAATATCTAGATTTTCAAGAATCTAAGAAGTCACGTCTAGGTCTAACTAACCTAGCAGGCAGCTATGTATAAAATACATGAATACATACACGCATATACATATCAAAAGCAACAAAAATACAGAAATTACCAACAAAAAGATATTTGATAAATAAGATTTATCAGTTTAATTGAAAAAAAAAACTGAAATTTCACAAAAATAAATGATTGATATTTCCATCACGCAAAACCTTAAAGTACTCTCGTACTTTCAGCCCATCTCTCTCTCTCTCTCCCCCTCCCTCTTCTCTTTTGTACCTCCTCCAATCCATAAACCACTTCTCTTCTCTCATTCAGAGTTTATTTTTTCTTATTTTTGTTCAGTTCAGACCTCCAACAGCAAACAACAAACAGTTTCAATGATGTACCATCCAACACCAAAAACCCCATCTTCCAAATATAAAACTGTAGTAGCCCCTCAACCAAATGAACGTTTCGGTTCACAAATCTATGAAAACCACCACCGTGTTTGGCTAGAACCTTACGATACCCAACCAGCCTCCTCCACCACCACCATGAACGAAGCTACCTTAAACGCTCAACATATCCCTTACAGAGATTTAAACATGATTAACTTTGAGTACGATGAAGAAGATGATACAAGCGTAGAAGTTGTTGATCAACAAGAAGAGATGGAAAGAGAGAACGACGAAAGAGAATACATGTTCGAGAAACCATTAACACCTAGCGATGTTGGTAAGTTGAACCGACTCGTCATACCTAAACAATATGCTGAAAAATATTTTCCACTGAGTGGTGATTCAGGAGATAAAGGGTTATTACTAACTTTCGAAGACGAGTTGGGTAAATTTTGGAGATTTCGTTACTCGTACTGGAATAGTAGTCAGAGTTATGTATTAACCAAAGGATGGAGTCGTTTCGTTAAGGAAAAACATCTCGGTGCCGGAGACATTGTTTCATTTGAACGTCGTCGGTTTGATGTACAGAGACTATACATTAGATGGAGACGTGGTGGTTCCATGCCTGTGCAGGATAACGGAGTGGGTCAGACAGCGATATCTTCTAGTGCTCCTCCTAGTAATAGTAATGCAAATACTACTACAGGTTCGTGGACAAGGCTCTTCTACTCTGCGCATCCTTATCCCTCGCACCATCTTCATGGGCCAGACTACTACCAACCTGATCACTGTCTCCATGCAGGTATATTATTGAAGAAACTCTTATCAATCCATTATAACCCTATCCTCTTTTCATTTTTTATTCAACACAAAATTAATTTTCTTTTATTAAAACCAATAAAAATATAGTAACATAAACATTTATTTCATGTTTTTTTGTTTTGTTAATATATTTATTTTCATTTTATGGATGAGAATTTGATTATACACAAGCAGTAATAACGGAAATTATTATGGTAATAATGGAATATACAGGTTATGCAGCAGAAAAGGTAGTAGCTGAAAAGCCAAAGGCCAAGCAAGGTAACTCCAAGCGACTTCGATTGTTTGGGGTAAACTTAGATTGCCAACTAGATGAACCAGATGTCTCGCCTTTCTCGAACCCTGTTCCAACACAAGTCGTATATTCACATGGTGATGGTTCAAACCACAAGGTACGGGAAGAACAGACATGAAAAATTATTCTTTTCTCCTAATTTTGTCTGCATTATACCTGTGATTAGGCTAGTTGTAATTAATGAATGGTTAGTTCTGGATCCAAACAAGAATGATGGAGATTTTATCTGAGCGTCACAATTCAAATATATCTTAAAGATAGTATTAGAGAGACTAGTGTGAATTCGACTGAAGTGGGATTAACAGTTTCAGATTTTAGGAGCCCACTGATTTTAAGCCACTATTTGATAAATGGAAAAGAAAAAAAAGAACCCTTCCCTGGCTAGATGCCAAATCAGTTTATGAACCCCACATAGATACACAGAGAGATAGCCTGATAACTGTTGCACCACCTACTGTAGCATGATGTTGCTGGTCTTTGAGTTTTTTTTATTTATTTAAAAAAAAGTAATTTGGTTTTAGAATTTAGAAATATTGACATTTATGACATCATCACCCTATAATATTGTTTATCTTTTACAGGATTATAACTACTCAACAAGTCTGAATCAGAGAGGAAATGCTGGAAGAGGAAGTGGAAGTGACCTGTAGTTAAAGAGACAGCCGAGTCTTTGTTTAAACACTTGAGAAGAAGAACAGTGATATTCAGAGGAATTGTTCAGCTGAAAGGAATTGAAGTAAGAATAGTAAGAGTAAATGCAAAGAAATGAGGACACACAGAGAATTGTGTACTGTTCAGATTCTCCAGGGTGATCTCTATGTCTCTCTTAGAGAATGGACAATTGGAAGGGATAACGCCATACCAGTTTGCCAAACCCCACCATCTCTGTCTCTCTATCTCTCTAGTGTGGACTGGAGGAGAAGCAAATGGTTTTACCTTTAGGAGCCTCAAAATGTGTATGTCAGACACTGAATGATGAGATTGTTTTCTCTTTAGCTTTTTCTTCATTTTTCTTTTCTTGAATTTTCCTACTAAATTTGACTTTATCAGATAAGCTCTCAATGATAGAATGATGATGGGGTTCTTTCAATCCAACTTCATAACTAAAACTTGCCAACCAAAAATAGTTAATGGCATTTACCTTCCAACAAAATTAGAGAGTAAAACAAGGCCATCATAATAACTTGCCAGAAAACTCAGATGTCTAGACTCCAGACTAGTAGCTAAAGATCAAAACCCTCAATTTAGTTGGAAGCAGAGTGATAGGCGATACGAAACCTAGTTTAACCACTTCCTAGTGACCAATGGACAACATCAAGGATTAATGCATTCAGTTTAAACAGTTGCTAATAACATAGTCTCCCCTAAGCTATCTACAATGGCTGGCCCCACTCCTATCTCATAATGTTTGGGCTATACATGCCCAAGAATCAACAGCTGTTTCCATAATGCAGGTCACTGATCCATATCATGATATCATTGATTCATTATGCAATGGCAATTCATCATAATCTCTGCAACTTAATTGTGGGGACAAAATATCCGAGATGAGACACATTTGGGTAGCTCGCACGGAATTATTGATATGGTCCACTCTTTAAACAAATTAGGTATGTCAAATGAGCATTTTTCTTTTTCAGTAAATATGATATAAATGGGCACCTAATGACCAAGTAAAATGATAGATTTTGTGTCAAGGTCTCATCTGTACAGTGTCAGCATTAACTTTGGTTTTTCCTTCATTTGTCTAGATGGCTATTGTATGAATACTATTGGGCCTACAGTTGGAGATAGAGAGATGGTCATTCTCAAAGCCTAACTTGTGGTACATCGTGTCTGATCTAAGCACAACAATACGCAAACTTTATGTATTTGTTATACGGACCGACATCTATTTATTCCTGCTAGACAAAAGCTGGTTAGGTCCTTGGTTTATGGTATGCTTGTACATAAAACTAAACCAAGTTAACCAACTTTACCTGTAATTTCATTTAAAGGTTCAATAGTCACACAAACAGATGATACACTAAGGAACTTGGAATTTGCATTTGTACAAAACAGCTAAAAAAATGAAGAGCAGAAATACTGTGATGCAACATGCAAGTTACAAGTTGGGAATGCACTGATATGGTGGGCCATGTCAATAAAGGTTGCTTAAAAATCCAATTCTTCATAAAACAGTGGTCATTATACTGTTGTCAAGCAATTTCATCAACCTAGAGAACGAAAAGGTGAAAGAGATGGTACCCGTTGACCTCCTTGGTGCTGGATCAAATTTTCTAGTATGTTCAACTTCGGTGGATCCCAAAATCTCTGCAGTTATCATTGGCCAAAGTTAGTGGCCAATCACAACTATGATATAGGAAAAATGGAAAGACATTGTTAGACTTCTCCTCCCACTTATGCTTTCCTCTTTAGTCGGCTTTATGGGCAACCATCTTGCACCTGCCCAAAAAGGAAAAGACACAATTTTGTGGGTCTTATATCTACAATAATTAAAAAAGGGAAAAAAAAAGGATAATAAAAATGACCATACAAAGCACTTGATAGACAACTCTATTAGAACAATATATGAGAGAACTGATCTTACCGATGGCTTTCTGGAAATGTAAGGACCTGAATTAGTTTCTTCAAAAACCCACAAATGCATGTCTCACCTTCGGAAACCATGTCCCTATCTCGAATATTTGCCAAAGATACGAGTTATTTTTGCTACAGAAAACGTATCCAATGCACCAATGAGCAGAACCCACCGCTTATCTGGTCAAAGATATCGATTGCCTTTTAGGAAAACAGATCTTCTTTGCCAACAGTATCGAATTCAAAGACAGGTCGCCATAACAGCTCTAGTGTTCAAACCCCACCGACGCGAGAATACCGAAAGAAGGAAGACTAGAATCTGATATTCCATATCACCAAAAGCCACCACGGGTACAAGATCCATCCCTAAAATGGTGAAACCTATTGGTATCCCTCACAATAATTTGCCTCCCTGAGATTCTTGACGCAAGCATAATGAATATATGGCAGTCCCTACAGATCTGAAGGTTCTTTTTTATCCTGATAGGCACACCAAAAGGTAGAGTTATAAGCCCGAAAGCAGGAGCTAGCTTCTCACTGTGGCGCCTCAAGAGATCCTCCTTCCGCTCCTCTTCTACGTCATGGATATCACTTTCAGTCTCAACATTGTAATTCAGCTTCTTCATCTCTGCTGCTAAATCATCTAACTTTTCATAAGTCTCCATAATTCTCGGATGGTTTCCATCTGGCGCAACAAATGCGTAAACTGTGTAACTTTCAATCCAACTCTTTCCCATTTCCTTCTTCGCCCCACGATCCTTGAGAAGTTTCCTTGATTCTGCAACTTTATCCCGTTTTCTATAGCTGCATGTATGTTTGATAGCAGGACATGATTTCCCGCATTATCAGGTTCAATCTCAAAAATATTTTCGGCTGCAACCTCAGCCAAATCGAGGGTTCCCATATTTCCTGCAAGAACATAGTAGTGATATAATCTCCTAAGCTCTTAGCTTCACTAGATAGCATACAGTCAATCAGCAACTTAGCTTCACAGACCATCCCAGCTCGTCCTAGAAGATCAACAATGCATGCATAGTGCCGAACATTAGGGTGTACTTCTCTTTTTTTTGTGCAGGGTGTACTTTCTGATCTTGCATCATCATCAGCTCAAAATATTTTTGCCCTATATCAACCAAACCCATACGACCACGTGCAGATAAAACAGAAACATATGTAATTTCTTCAGGATGTATAGTCACCTGCTGCATTTTTCCAATCAAAATCATGGCCTCCATGGAGTGAGCATGTCTATAGAACCCTGATATCATTGGATTCCACAGGACAACATTCCTATCTTCAACACCTGAAAATTTGGAGTACGCTTGCTCAATGCTTCTGCATTTTGCATACATATATATATGAGAGACGCAATCACAAAGTTGTTACTACCAAAACCAGTTTTTACTAACACCACATGAACCTGGTTCCCTTCGATCACAGCCGGCAGACTTGCACAAGCACTTGCAACAGCTGAAAGCGTAAACTGAGTGTGTCCCGATTCCATTGTATGGATTCTATAAATAACAATAGGCCTTCCTCAAAAAGATTGTTCTGTTCACATCCTGCTATAATTGAACTCCATGTTACTGCACTCTTATCCGGCATGCTACGAAAAACCTTAAGAGCATCTTTGATCATACTGCACTTGGCATAAACATCAAAAAGTGTGGTACCTACAAACACAATGGAATCCATTGCAGTCTTTAAAGCAAATGCTTGTAACTGTTTGCTCTCACAGGCTGCTGCTTTTCGAGCACATGTGCATAGGATACTTCACAGAGTGAATTTGCATGGTAAGGTTCCTTTTGTTAACATCTTTTTGAAAAGCCTCGAGGCATTGATTAAGCAGAATAATCATGGTGTTCCATGAAACTATGCTTCATTGAGGCATCCTATTAAAAACTAGTTGCAGAGGTAATAAGCCCACATTTAGAGTACATATTGATGATGATGTTACATATTCGAGTGTCTGGCTGCAAACCTGCTTGAATCTCTTGCCCGCGGTAAATCTTCCCCTCTCTAGCTATCTTGTTCCTTGCACATCTTTGCAACCGATAATGCAAATCCAATGATTCTGTACCACCTGCAAAATCCATTGGAGCTATTTGTGACAGCGGTTCCGCTGGTTCAAATATAGAAATGGATGACAGGCCTCTACGAGGAAAGCAAAAACAAGTAGAATGTTCTCTGAAATTTCCTAAGTGAAGTTTTCACAATTTGATCCAAAAAAGAAGAGGGCATTCTATACACCACTTCTAGAAGTCAAAGCTTCTCTAACTAATCAACTGACATCATACGTTTCATTTATTTTGTTTCTTGAAAAACAACTAAATATAGTCCTATTATAAAGGATCAATCAGATTTCTTAGGGGGGTCTTCCGGCTGATGAATTTTGGGATCATCCTTCCCCGACATGACTTGCTGTATGCCTTCTTGATACCCTTGTATGAAGCTCTTGAGAGCATCTCTATAGGAAGATGCCCTTGTCATGTAGACACGTTGTAAAGCAGGCCTTAGAGTTTCCATTCCCCCTCTGGCAGCAACCGCTGTTTGTTTAAAATGATAAGAAACTAACATAAGAGAGAGGCTCATAAACCAAAATGGGCACACAACATTAAACAATAAATGATACGTTTATCAGAAAATTTAAAAAACCATCTGACCGCAGTTTACTAGAGAAGCTCACCAAGATCCTCTAATGTGGAAGGTTCTTTATCATTTGCTATGGCATTTACTCCATCATCATGTTTATCTGTGAACTGATCCTCCTTTTTGTAGTCATTTGGCCGAAGATCAGGACCAATATCCCTTACCCAGCTTGCTGCATAGAGCCCAGATGCTTGCTTCAAAACCTAGTGCACAATAAATAATCTAAAATAACCACCAAATTCCTACACATTTCTAGTAAAATACAAAATGACATATCCCAATTAGATTATACTTGTCATCGCCCATATCTATAACAGCTAAGAACACCCAAAATCAAGCTAACAGTAACTGAGAAATCTCTAAAAGTAACTTTCATGGGCGGGACTTAACAGAAAGAAGCAACCTCACACAACATAACAACGGTTACAACTATTACAAAGTCTTTAAAGATACATACATAATATCGTTCCTTCCAGGTTAATTTTCTTCGCTTTGTAATGTGAAGGGGATCAGGCAAAGATGAAGGGAAGGCAATTTGTTTCAAATCATATCGAACATAATTATATGCTTTCCAGCACACGACCTTTAACTTCATTTTGCTGTGTGATAACCCTGGTCGAGAACCCATGAAAAAAAATTAATCGAATAGGTATCCTTGCTTTTTTTGCATCTCAAGATGACAAACATACCTAGCACCAAAACATACCAACACTATGTAATTTCAAGAAAAAACCACACATTATTTAGGGTTTCAGTTCGTTCTACTTCTAAAATTATAACAATAATAATACACCACTATTCAAACAACTAGGTAAAGGAGCTATTAACTTTTAATGATCAGTGGTAAGCAGTTTGGAACAACAAGAGGAGAAAAGGTCTTGAGTTGGCGATTTTCCAATGTTACAGTTTCCAGTCATTTCCTATAAGTGGCATATCCTAGCTTTTAAACCCTTGTCTCTTTTATGTCGTATAAGCTACGCCAAGTCCTACAATCACTATAATCTATGAAGAAACTTAGAGGAGAGTGGCCTGGAACCGCAATCACTTCTATGACGAGTTTTGTGAAAGGCTTGATGTGCCTTAGAAAGATTCTAGTACTTTGTTTACTCTTCTAAACCCTAAATCACAAGATAGTGACGGTTTAAGAGTAACAACTAACAACAGCGTAAGCTGTCACTTCATGAACTTCTGATGAGCGAGTGAGTCCCATGCAGTGACCTCATTGTAAGCTAATACCATCGAGCACAAATTTCATAAACCTAACTGGTACATATGTAAAGTACTTCAATTTGAGAGCATGTTTGGTTCAGATTTTAAAATTGGTTTTCTCTGTTTTCTAGTATCTTGAAAAAACAACCTTTTTCTTTAGTCTTCATTTTCTATTTTAAAACATGCTTAGCATATGTTGTTCTTAAACTTAATGCTAGTTCCTTGGTCTGCTTATCTAACAACATCAAAAAATTCTTTAAAAACTTTCTTGAGATTATTTTTTTACAGAGTACCGATTTCTTGTATACAATTTGCAGCAAGTGTCCCAGATCTAGTTTCTGACCACAGTTTGTGTATCAGGGCGCGTTTTTTTGCGCCCCAGCCCCTAAACGCTTTGTGAAGCGCGCCCTGCGATTTGGTTGGTATATTTATCTATTTTCTTGAAAAAAGGCTTTAACCCCAGTAAGTCAAATTTATAGGCCCTAGAGTCCGTTTTCTAAGTAAATAAACTAAAAAAACCTAAAATATTTTATAAACGTTTCTTATTCTCCTAGTATATTTGTCGTTCTTTCTTCTTCCTCTTTTTCTTCTCTTCTGTCTCATCCTCTTCAATCTTCGTCTCTTCTCTTTATGTGACCACCATCTCTTCATCTTCCATGCTTCAGTTTCAATTCTTCAAACTCTGCTTCTTCTTTTCTGTGATCACCATCTATTCATCTTATATTCTTCGAAGTCCCAACATGGCAAGCAAAACTACTAGAACGAGTACCATAACAGATCCAGCATGGAAGTATGGAACTGAAGTGAAAGGTCCAGTTCGGAAAGGAAAACCTACGGTGTATGTGCAGTACATGTTTTGTGAGAAAACTGTTAAGGGAGTGTTAAATAGATTTAAGAATCACTTGGCCCACACCCATAAGGGTGTTATGCCTGTCCTGGTGTACCTACAGATGTTAAACAAGAGATATTATATCAAATTAGTAAAGAAGAGAGTTCAAGATTAGTTAGAAGACAGATTTTTGAATTTTTTAAGGGTCTTTCTCATGCTCAAACAGAGTCTGCATATACTGAAGTGGAACAAGAGTTTGAATCAACACCTAATGACGCTGAGATCATGGAAGAAAAGGTCCTATAGATAGGTCCATGATAATCATCCCACAAGAACCTGGTCAACAGCCTCGTATCACACCTCATAACGGCAAAGATCACCCGCAGGAACGTTTGTCTCAATATTAGAAGGTTTTGTTTTTAAAAAAAAAAAAAAACATGCTTTGTTGTTGCAAATAGTCTTTCTTTTGCTAATATCATAGGATCAGTAACAGACTATGGTCGAGAATTGAGACAACCTTCCACGTACAAGTTAAGTACCTTCATTTTTAAAGAAGAAGTCAACTGGCAAATAAAATGGTGGAAAGTGCTAAGAGAACCAGGGCATCCATAGGAGTCACCATCATGTCTAATGGTTGGACAAAGCATTAGAAAGAGACACCTGATCAATTATTTTATAAACAGCCCAGATGAAACCATTTTCTTAAAGGTTATCGATGCATCTAAGTATGTCAAAGATGCCAAGAAATTGTTCAAGGTGCTTGATGCTATAGTTGAAGAGGTGGGAAAGAAGCATGTAGTGCAGGTAGTTACAGATAATGCTGTTGCCTATAAGGCTGCAGATGATTTACTAAAAAGAAAAGATTATATTTGATACTGTGTGCTGCACATTGTACCAATCTAATACTTGAGAAGTTGTTTGAGCTACTGAAGATGAAGAATAATTATTTAAAAGCAAAGAAAGTAGCTAACTACTCGCATGGTTATTTACTTGCTATGATGAGGAGCTTTACAAAGCGAGAATTGATATGTCCTGGAGACACACGTTTCGCTACAACAAATCTCACTTTGCAAAGTTTGCTCCAAAGTAAAGAAGCTTTGGAAGAAATATAACTGGGCAGACAAACCTGATGCAAAGGAGGTGAAGAAGATTATAATGACGGATCCAAACTTCTTAAGACTTATTGAATAAACTTCTTAAGAATAAACCTGGTTTGGTTTATTCTTTAAAAGCTACAAAGCCTGTAGTTGGTGTCTTAAGACTTGTTGATTCAAGAAATATTCCAACAATGCGATTTACATATGGTGCAATCACTTCTGCCTCAGCTTCTTGTTGTACATGATACACACTAAAGCATTCAGCTCGGTTGTGCGCAACCTATTCCTTTTTTTTGTATGAACTTGATTGAACGTTGACTACTTTTTTCACATCTGGCTGCAGATCATGTAACAACAACCTTCTCCAAAATAGGTGTGCCCATCCCCAAAGATTGCCACCAACATGCTACGAAAATTTAACTTAACATGTAAAATTTGAGGAAGAAATTTAAAAAGAAACACACAACCTACCCAGCAATCAGATTCTACTTCACAACTAGCTAAAAAGGAATATAAAATACTCACCAGGTGTTTTCGACTTCCTAGTTCTCTGCCTCGAGACACCCAAGGAACCCCTCCCTATTCAAGTACATATCATTATCTAAATGAGCTAGAGCTACATCTTCCTTAGGTAATACCTTCTAAACACAGTTGTAGAGGCCACTTCTTATTTCAAGGTTCCTTGACGCATTATCGACATATTGATCTTGAGGATTCAAGAAGTAGCCACAGCATAGAGGTCTCGATGTATTTGGAAATCCCACTTTTCATGATGATTTACCAAATCTCCTTATACTTCGAAAAAATTCCATCAAAGTTGGCTGCTATCTCTTCTTTGGCCTTGTCCGTTGCACCATATAGAAATCCTATCACTGGAATATTTTCAAAATAAACAAGTTTTATGATACAAACTAACAACTTTGTGGCTTTTAAAGAATAAACTAAACTAGGCTATAAGTTTGGATCTCTCATTATAAACTTCTTTACCTTCTTTGTATCTGGTTTGTCTACCCAGATACATTTCTCCCACTTGTTAGAAGTGAACATTTATTTCATAGTTTTTTTACTCTGGAGCAAACTTTGCAAAGTGAGATTTGCCGTAGCTAAACGTGTTTCCGGGAGGAACCAATTTTCGCTTTGTAAAACTCCTCATCATAGCAAGTACATAACCATGCGAGTATATGCAGATAGCTACTTTTTTTGTTTTTAAATAAGCATTTTTCATCTGCGGTAGCCTCAAACAACTTCTCAAGTATTAGACCGATACCATGCGCAACACATGGTGTCTAATACAATCTCTTCCTTTTCTGCATTAGTAAATCTTTTGCGGCCTTATAGGTAGCTACATTATCCGTAATTACTTCCTCTCCCACGTCTTCAACTATAACACCAAGCATCTTTGACATACTTCGATGCATTGATAGTCTTTAAAAAAACAGTTCTGTCTATGTTGTTTACAAGAAAATTGATCATGTGCCTTTTTCTAATGTTTGTCACATGATGGTGACTCCTTGGTTGTCCATGTTCTCTTAGCACTTTGCATCCTCTTATTTATCGAGTTAACTTCTTCCTTAGAATCCAGGTATTTTGCTCATACATGGAAGGTTGTTTCAGTCCTCGACCATACTCTCCTACTGATCTTAGCATATTAGCAAAGGAAGGATTGTTTGTAACATTGAAGGATATGCCGTTTTCAAAAAGAAAACCTTCCAATGTCAGGACAAATATTCTTGGGATGATCTATGTCGTTATGAGGTGTTATATGAGGCTGTTGACCAGGTTCTTGTGGGATGATATCAGTTCAAACCCTAGCTCCGTTTCAGTATATACAGACTAAGGGTGCACAAGAACCGAGCCGGACCGACGGACCGAACCGGAACCGATGGAACCGTACCTGGTTTTGGACCGAACCGAGGTACAAGGTACAGGTACCGGTCCAAAAAATAGGAACCGAGGTCTTGGAGGTACAGGTACACGGTCCAATACAGGTATCGTGCCGTACCGGACTGAAAGTCCCGAAAAATATATACCGTTAGATTTGGGGGATAAGGATCAGTATTAGCCGTTAGATTAAAGGGGTATATAAACTAAGGATTAGGCTTAGGGTTTCAGTTCCTACTTCCCTTCCTTTTTTTTTCTCGCCTCCTCTCTCTGAGAAGGAGAACTCTCTGTTAACTAACCCTAACCCTTTGTTTCTTCATCAAGGACCAAGGTTGTTGCTTTCTTCATCAAGGATTCAAGGTTGTAGAACAGTAGAAGACCTTCAAGTGGATTTATCTTCAGGTATAACATCTCCTTTCTCCCTCATATTCGTCTTCCACATCTCTTCTTCTCTCTGTCCCATCTTCTTCTTTATAGATTCAAAAGAAGAGACGGATCTTAACTGATAAAATAAGAACTATTCTGAAATTTAAATTTTGGATTTAACTTTAAAGAAAATAAAATCATTAGGGTTGATTGCATTCACTAATTAGGGTTTCAGAAGGGATTTTCTATTCTGTAACTTCTGTTTAAAATGTTATCAACAGCATAAACTTTGATTTGGTTGTTGCTTGTTTTTTTTCCAAACCTTATGTTGCTGTTGTTTCACATGAATCTTGATGGATAATAGTGTTGTTGTTTGATTTGTGTATGAGAAGATGAAACTGAAAAATAGGACACTATTAGCTATGATGGATAATAGGTTTCATAAGTAAACCCAGGGACACTATTACACAAATTTTCAATTGATGGATAATAGTGTTTTTGTTTGATTTGTGTTTTAGGGATTTCAACCCTAGTCAATTTCATCTCTAATCACCACCACCAAGTCTACCACGAAGGTAATTGCGATTTCTACCTATTTACTAGTTGATTTTATGTTTTATTTACGAGCTTAATTACAAAATCGGTTATGGAATTTTGACAATTTTGTTGTTAACCAACTCAATTTTGGTTTTATGTTGACAGAATCCAAGACTGATATTTCCAGTAGACTGAAGTTTTTGAAATAATCCAAGATTAAGAAAGAATAAGGGAGTTTGGAGGGTTCTACAGTTCTACTTATCTTATGTTTTGGTTTCTATTTTCTTTCAGTCACACGTTACTACATCTTTTTTAAGATTTTCAAGACATTGTTTGCTTGGTTTGCTAGTAATATTGCTACTTAGTAGTTGTTGCTTTGAATGAGAATTTGAGATATTGAAAAACAGGTAAACAACAGGTGCTTTGATTTCTGTCTGAAATGGAACCGGAACCGGTAACGACCGGTACCGACCTGTGCCGAATGGAACCGGAACCGAAGTACTCGGTACCGGGAACGGTCCAAAATTTTGGAACCGTCAGGTGAGAGGTACAGGTACTCGGCCTCGGCAAGAACCGAGCCAAACCGTACCGTGTGCACCCTTAATACAGACTGCGTTCGAACACGAGAATATGGCTCCTCATTAACCAAAAATTTATAATTCTATCTTCCAACTGATCTTGAACTCTCTTCTTTACTAACTTGAGCTAATATCTCTTATTTAGCATCTGCAAGTACACCAGGACAGGCATCAGCACCCTTATGGGTGCGGGCCAAATGACTCTTGAATCTACTTATCCCTCCCGTAAGATTTTTCTCACAAAACTTGCAGCGCACATGCACTGCTGGTTTTCCTTTCCAAACTGGACCTTCCACTTCAGTTTCATACTTCTATGCTGGATTTGTTTTCGTACTCGTTCTAGTGGTTTTGTTTGCCATGTTGGAACTTTGAAGAATAGAAGATGAATTGATGGTGATCACAGAAAAGAAGAAGCAAAGTTTGAAGAATCGAAAATGAATAAATTGTGATCACATAAAGGAAGAAACGAGGGTTGAAGAGTAGAATATGATGACGCAAAAGAGAAGAACAAGTGGAAGAAGAAGGAATGACAAATACCCGGAGAATAAGAAACATTTTGTAAAATACTTTAGGTTTTGTTTAGTTGTATTTACTTTGACAACAGACTTTAGGGCCTGACTTGACTTATTGTGCTTAAAGCCGTTTTTAAACAGAATATATACCAACCAAATCGCAGAGCATGCTTCACAAAGCGTTTTGGGGCCGGGGGCGCAAATAAGCGGCCTGGTACGCGCTTCTGTGGTTGTACTAGTGCTTAGGCCTGGTATACAAACTAATTCATATTTTTTTATCAAATGAATAAATTCAATCAATATTATTAAGTTTTACTTAATTTGGTGGCTAAACCCAAATTCAAAGGTTTAGGTGGCTGATCGCCCCAATTAAACGATCAATTTATCTATTGATATTAGGATTTTCTGGTTTTGTTTTGTTCCAGTTTCGAATCCTAACACCTGGATCATAGCATTCGATCTGAGATCACTCTTCCAGTTTCGAAACCATTAACCTAACCCATTAACCTACCCACCCACCACCAATCTCTTGTCCCCGCCACATATCCGCTGCCCAATTCCTTCTAAACCACAGTTTACTTATTTACATCTTAATTATTTGAAGCCGTCCCATTGAACGATGCCGGTCTTGGGTGCTGCTATATATGATGCTCTACAGATGAATAGAGAAATCAATGGGTGCTGCTATAGATGATGCTCTACAGATGAATAGAGAAATCAATGCTACACTTGACGCATTAAAAATTCCACTGGTAGAGCTATTAGTCGAGGAAATTGAGGTTTTAGAAGTACCGAAGATTGAGGAAGAAAATATTATCGAAGATTTGGTAATTGATTCAATTCCATTAGAGGATGCGCAAGGTGACCACCTCAATTCCGAATTGGTTCCTTCAGTTTTGTCTGATGCAGAAAAAGATGATTCTATTCATGGCGTCAATTTTCATTCCAAGAAAGTTATGAAAACTGATGCGAATGACTTCACCAAGATATGTTAGGACAAATTCAGTGGTGTAAATTTTGAAGTAAGTAAAAGTGTGAAGGAGCTAAGCTTTATCCGCAACAAACTAGTTCGTAAGGACTGTTTTACTACTTGTTTTGATTTTAACCGAATATTTTTTGATTGGGGCAAGAATTTTGATGTTGTTCTCATAACGGATTATTCATGCCCGTCAACATGATGGAACCCACCCTGGCTAGCAGTTGGGAGACACGATAAATCATATCGTCTTGCGATGCAACTTGAGGACAACTTGCGTTTCAAGGGGCTGGGAACGTTAGAACACTGATTCTATTTTTAGACTAGATATATTTTATGACTTTATTTTTCTATGTTTTATCAATGTATTTTAGTCTTACGATCCAACTTGGGATTGAACAACTGCATCTTAAGATCAGACTGTCAAAATCTGGTTACTTATCTTAATCAAGACTTAAATTCTAAGTTGAAGATCCCTTCGGAAGCTTATAATAATGTTATGTATTGTAATCGTGTGTTTAAGTTCCTGGACAATAGTGTGTTTAAATTTCTAAGTAGGAAGTTCTTGTTTGTAGTAGATAAAATAGCTAAGGAGGCTAGGAAAAACAGAATCGTTTCTTTCTCAACTGATAATCTATCCGAGGATTTGCAATCCTCCTTTTTTGCTAGGATACATATACAATAAATGTGTGTTTTTATCAAAAAAAAAAAACTTGAAAGCAAGTTGTCTCTTAAGGTGATGAATAAGGGGTTGGGGATGTTGGGATACCAACACCAATTACGAGAGTTTAGTTATCTTAGGAATTAGTTTATATTCCTTTACTTGCTTTCTAAGTTATGTTATATACCTCAATCAAAGAATCAATATTTATGCTTAATTTGGTGGTGAATCCCCAATTCAAAGGATTAAGGTGGTTGATTGTCAATCAAACGATCAATTTATCTATATTAAGAATTAGGATCCTCTAGTTTCGGTGTCGGGTCCTAACACGGACAAATAGATTTAAAAACATGTAAAATATGACAAATTAAACTCTAAAATATCTAACACTGCAAGATGATTAAAATTTAGTATAAGAACAACAGTCAGATTAAAAATACCATATAAAATTTGAGAAAGGTACCTTTTTATGCCACTTTGGCCATAAGCTTTAAAACTTCACAGTGTCTGTCACGACTACACCGGCTCTGTGAATAGAATTATATATCATATTTAAGTACGCCCGTGAGATATTATTCATCTTCTATGTAATAGTGTTTGAGAATAATTACACTAAAAACACGTCCTCAAGGACCACAACGATTCACTAAAACACCCAGATATCATAATCTTGCAACAAACTGTATCCAGATAAGTAATTTTATCAAACAGTATGTGTGCACCCAAAACTCATTTGTATTCCACACTAATCCATGACTTTAAAGAATATCAATGATATCTATTCACGATAGGAGGAGCTCGAAATAGCCAGACCAGTTTGTAGGCGCATAAGGGAATCAGAAGCCCACAATAGCTGAAATCAGCACTGTTCCTTTCAATATTGAATTGAGAATTATATCCAAGGAAAAGTTCCCTAGTTGATCAACTAGCAGGAGGGATTTGATAAACGTATATGCGAATGTACGTTATTGAGGAACAAATCAAGTTACATCAATTTTTAGGAAAATCAAATTGCAAAGATGAAAGAGACAGTCATGGAAGAGATATAGACGGAGATATTTCAAAAAAAAGAAAAAAAAGTTAGATGCATAGCATCAGAAGATTACCTGAACTCTGAGAATCGTATATGATATCTCGAAATTTTAAATCCCAGATTTGCTATATACAAATGAACATTCGAATCCGAAATCTGTAACGAAATTATGAAAATGAGAAACTCAACAGATTTTTGTAAAGGTTTGTCTCAGCTGTCTTGTTTTTAGTCTGTGAAAACCTGAAAGGTTAAAACCCTAAAAAGTTCAATCGTGTCCGGAAGAGGAAATTACATATGAAAAAAGTCGAAGTGGTCTTTTTACATCAACAGTTGCACAGACGCGGACACCACACGACGCGGACGCTGACACTACAAAATTTTCAGAAAATTAGAACGCGGACACGTATATACATGTTTTATTTATATATTATTTATATATACAATCATGTATTTATACAGCAAGTCAAGTCTTTGGATTCTAAAAATTTGAAAATGATGCTACATGAGTATAAATTTCAAAGGAAAAGAAGATATCGTTTGTTAATACACGTCGAAGGTCAAGCAATTAATCACTATTAAACACATGGCATAATCAAAATGCATTCTTAGAGCAACACATACCCAACTAGGGCTGCACAAGACCCGCCCACGATACCCAAACCCACCCGTACCCGCTAAATCCATGGGTTTTTAATCCATACCCGCCCGTTGTGGGTGCGGGGTTGGTTATGAAAAAAACCCGCTGTCTGTGGGTGCGAGGTTGGTTTAAGCTAATACCCGCCCATACCCGCCCAAAAAACCCGCAAATTATATATCATTAGATAAAACTAATCCTAATCGTCCATTATGAAACCCTAATACTAGTAGATAGGATAACTGATAACCCTCATTCACTTTCTACACTCTTCTCTCTGTTCGGCCTCTCCTCTTCTTCCTCCTCAGTTTTTCTTCTTCACCTATGAACGACAATTACCAGAAATCTTCACCAGAAATCGACAACAACAACTTCGAATCTTCACCAGAAATCGACAACAATCGAAAAATCAACAGATTCAACACTTAATCTTTATCTGTGAACTTCCTAGATATGAATATTTTGGGGGTTTTGGTTTTTTTTCTCACTTAATCAAGGAGAATAGAAGTTACTCTAAATACTTGAATATAAAGCGGGTTTAAACCCGTTTAAACCCATACCCGCCCAACCCGTAGCGGGCGGGTAACAAAACCCGCCCGCTGTTTGTGGGTGCGGGGTTGGTTATGAAAAAAAAAAACCATACCCGCCCGTTGTTTGTGGGTGCGAGGTTGGTTTTAGCTTATACCCGCCCATACCCGCCCATGTGCAACCCTATACCCAACTAAAGATATACATGATGTCATTTCCAATAACAAAACCCTAATAAAAGCCTAAATAATTGATCTAAATGATTGTCTTTCTTCATTTAGTTAATAATAGTAAAAATAAAGGAAGAAGTTTAACTGAAAATGAAGGGAAAAAACGCGTCAAATCCGAGTTATTGGTGCGTCCAAACCAGACGCGCGCAGGGCGCACAAATTGATGTGTCGGACACGCGTCGTGTCAGCGTCCCACGCGCGTCCCGTGTCCGAAGCGAGATGGACGCGGACACGGCTCGTAAAATGGAGTGTCTGTGCAACCCAGGTACTGTTGGTGCGGAAAGTGACTGAACCAAATTGCCTAGTGTCACCCCCGGGATGCACCTGACAAATTTCTGGTACGAGCGTAACTCGGCAACAACATGGTTCAGTGAATCACGCGTCAACCACAATTGTTCCAGCCTTATAAGTTTGTATCAAATGCAAACAACATACACACGCTTCAACAACGGAAGTCTCTAACCTTTCTTTCTCTTCTCTTTCCTTCTCAAATACTAAATAAAGCATTCAAACATTGTCATACGTTCACTAACACAATCAGTCAACCAAGAACACTTATTATATGACATAATTAACCCATTTTATTGCAACATAGGAAAGATATTTAAAACTTGCCCACTTAGGGACTTACACAGACTTGTTACTCTTGAACCGAGCCTTTTCCTTACCAAAATTCTCTCAATTTGAATCTCACAAGCACATATATAAACCTAGTGATTTTCTAATGTTTGTACACTATTTATACGGTGGTTACAACGGCCAAAAACCGTGGACAACACTTGCAAACGCATGAGACAGCCATCTGTCCCACAAGTGTGAAGGATAATAATCCCACACTAAAATATCCCCTTAATAAAACTTAAAATATAATATGGAAGGGCCGCTCCACTCATTGCCAATTGGTTTTGAGTTGGATGCTCATATTCTAATATGGTATCAGAGCCAGACCCGTATACAAGTAGGCCCAACGGCTACCCATACAACACTGGTCCACGTGTTAGAGGCCCATAGAGAGTGTTTTACATGTAAGGAGGCATGTGAAGGATAATAGTCTCATATTACAATATCCCCTTAATAAAACTTAAAATATAATATGAAAAGGCCGCTCCACGCATTGCCAATTGGTTTTGAGTTGGATGCCCATATTCTAACATGGTATCAGAGCAGGTTATTTGCGAGTCATTTGACCGCTCCTTTACTCCGTGTCACCCGAATTATTATCCACGTGTTAGACCCAACGAAACGAGGCTACACGTAAAGGGGCTTGTTGAGATTATTAGTCCCACATTGTATGGGTTATCTAAGATCCTGCAGTTTATAATTCTTAGGGCCTTTCCACTCATTGCCAATTGGTTTTGAGTTGGATGTCCATATTCTAACAATAAGGCAGTTCCATAACCGCCAATAAGTGTGCATGTTGTCCAGTTCCTTTTCCAACTCTAGCCAACCTTCAACACATGTTCTAAAATAGTTATGGTTCCAAAATAGTTATGTACAATCCTTTCAGGTTATAAACTTCTTATATAACTATTCCCCCTTGTCCCACACCATTGGCATGCTCACAAAGCCAATAACCAACTTATAGACGTCACTTGAGCCATATTGTGTTATCCTTGCGCATTACTGAATTTGTACTTGAGTCAATACTCAGCCAACACGACACTGTAGTCGTCTTGGCCTAAGCCAATATGCAACCAACATTGCGCTACAATTATCTCGACCAATCTCTTAGCTCATTTTGGTTACTCATGCATCATATGCTTCACCTAGCTAATTTGCTCGAAAATAGCAATGTTTGATCTTGCATTACTAGCTTGTTTGCACCGTCCAAGCTTTGGCCAGCCTTGAACTAACGCATGGGGCAACTCTTGCCATCATTCTTGAGTTTGGGCCAACTCAATTCCATGGATATGCCTTATTGCCGACATCGCATGTTGCATTTGTCACTTTGGCATTGTCTTGTCTTTCCTCAATGAAGCTTCATTGTGTTGGTCAACAAGATTCAAAAATTGGCCACTCAATCTATAGTGTAGCGCCATTTTGGCGCTATACTGGCCCTGCAGAGTACCGATATCTTAACGTTTCATGGTTTATGCAGTGTAGCGTCATCATGGCTGAACACTAACTAGGCCGAATATGTTGTAACGCGACAGTATGGCGCTTAACTAGCCATACCTGTTATAGACCTCCCCCACATAATTCGTTCAACCAAGTATAAACTATGTAATTGTCTTAACCTTTGTTGCATGCATTCTCAAAACCTCTTCTGAAGTTCAGCAATCTTTGTCGGCCTTTGCAAAACGCCCTTAGCCAACTCTCATGCCTTAGTATCAGCATTACTTAGCTTTACTGCCTTGATATTGATCTCATACAGTTGAGCTTTGTCTCAACGTCGTGCACTACGCTTCAACTGTTACTAAATCATGCATCCATACCCAATTGCAAACTTGGAATTCTTCTTAGCCAATTCCTCCAAATTGAGCCTGAATTTCATTTGAATTATTTGTGCCTAAGTGTACGCACGGAATGATTCTTCCTAATCTGATCGCCACGATAAATGTCATAGTCTTTTGCCTCCCGACTTTTCCTTTTGCAACTAACTCAACATGACAAGGAACTATGAAAGATGTGACCTTTAATTTTAATCAGTTTTGTTGGCACATTCCTTGGACTGTTGTCCTCCATGCCCTCCGTTAAGCACGTCAAAAAGTGCGTAGGGGTTTCCTTTACATAATATACATGAATCTTACACTTCATGCCTCATGTGTCTGTTTATGCAACAACCACAGATAAACTAACTTTTTTGAATGTAGACACTAAGTATAAACTCTTTATACTTAGGTCATGCCTTATAATCGAACAAAAACATACAAGTTTTCTTTGCCTAACTCGTTAAAGCAAAACTATTGAGTTGCACAGCCCATTTACACAGTTATGACTAACTATATTTGGACATAACATAGCCAATCCTTTAGTTGTCCATACGCATTACTTCCAAAGCCAATATGTCTCCAACTATTTCTTTGAACCGCATTGCTATATTTCCAGGAAAGAGTGTTCCTTTCTCTAGGCCATGAGTTCTATTCAACTCATGCTTGGTGATGAAATGATTTCTTTCTTGTTGTATTGTTTGCACCGTCGATGCATATCTGCTATCGTGCAATATTGCAACCCCCAAACAACAATATCATTATCTCACCAACTAGGATCCCTGTCATATGCTTTACTTATTAGCTTTTAATTTGTCTCACTATTGGATACATTACGCATAGTATGTTATTGCAGCACTTCCCCGTGAACTAGATTTACATCATAAATAAAGAGGTAAGACTTTATAAACGAAAATACCTTCGTTCATTAATGCTCTCACGTAGTAAGATCGTGTACTTTTTTTTGGATAACTTGAGCTTTTTATTAATTATATTATCAGGCTCAATATACCTGAATAACAAAGATGCAATATGCATTGTATCGCGACTGAATTCCTCAATCACTAGACTGTCTTTCCTTACCAATTTGGAAATGGAATCAGCTAGATGATTAAAATTTCTACTGACATGACTAACTTCAGAAAACTGAAAAGAATCTAATAAGAGTTTAATATCTCTGATGATTTTTCTATTCTCCCATCTCACAAGAAGAGTATTATTATTAATAGAGTTGACAACAGCTTCTGCATCTGCAACCAGGTGAATCTTGTCCACTTCCATCACTTTATCCCACCCTCCAGTACAGATCTAGATTCTCCAGCTTCAGCATCAATCACTCCAGCTGCATAGGGTCCTTTGAAACCAGAGCAATCACCTGCAGTATTGTATAAAACAGTACCAGAACCGCAATCGTTAGTGTCCTGATCAAAAGAAGCATCAACATACAATTTAAATACTTTCACTTCATCTCTGTAGATTTCACTTAAACTATTATTAGCAGGTATATCATGAGATTCTAATATAGTTACATCTCCAGAGTTTTCATCTACAGTATCATGCAATGAAGAATTATAGCTAGACAGGTGATATTTAATGTTGGAGATAGTGTTAACTGGATTTAAAGACTTATCCTGGAAGATGCAGTCGCATCCTTCCTTCCAAATTATCCAGCTTCCAACCATTAGTAGAGATCTCCAGTTGTGCTTATCGACCATAGTAGCATTTTGTACATCTTGGAACCATAAAATGATCCATTCCTTTATTGACTGACAATTATTAAGAATTTGAGCAATATTAATATTGAGCAATCTCCGCACTGCTTTAGCATGATCACATCTGACATGAAGATGAAAGAGAGTTTCATCACCATTCTTGCATATCTCACAATGCGTTTCCATATTAGGTCCCGGAACCAACATGTTCTGGTTCGTGGCCAAGCTCACACATGTGAACCGCACAAGACAGGTCAAGAGCTAGATGGGTTTATCCTAAAACTTGTTTAGATAAAATCTGAGAACAAAATTTCGATCAGATTTAGTATCTTGACTCCAAGAGAGAACCTCTTTCCAGCAACTTTTGCAACCAGATGGGTTAAGAAATACCCAAAAGACTGAATTTTTGGAAACCTCACAAGACCTCAGACAACCAAAAGGAATAAATTTTTTATGTCTTTTATGTCTTATTTTGTATTCTTTTATCAGCAAGGACTTGAAAAAAATTTAGCACATCGTAAGGTAACTTTCTTGATAAAGAGAGACATCTTAACATTTTTGCTACAGATCACCAACCTGCTATTATGATAAATTGTTTCCGGAATAAACTCATGTAATAAACCCTGTTCTAGTGATATATTCTTTGTTGAATGAGGCTTATGCTCCATTTGTAATACATCTAGTACATGAATCGTTGTACTAAAAAGTGGAGGAACATCGCACTCACTTATCAATGAATCAATATCAACCTCAACAAGAGCATTATTCATCATAACATGATTTAGTCTATTGAGAGAGTCTTGTTCCTTTTGGAGAACACTCTCAACATCAAGACAAAGATTCTCAAGTAGTCTTTCGACTTCTGAAAACGCTTCAAGAGATCTTGATCCGGGAGGAGGATGAGATAGAATATTTTCTACAGATTTAACCAAATTACTCATGGAAGAATATTTTGTATCTCCTGGATCTGGTGGTGCGTTTATTGAGATAACTTTTTTGTCCATAGAGTCAGATTGCTATAAACACATACTTGTGAGGTCTTTAACGTGTTTGCTTGCTCTGATACCAATTGAAAAAGTGGGGGTATCACAACCACACCCAATACATTCGTTCGGAAATTTGTATGGACTAACTCCAATATAATTTCGAGAGCACCAGCTTATAAAGCGAGCTCAATCAAGAAATATATCAAAGAGTTATATCTCAATTTCTCAATACGATCTGCAATCGAACGGACAGAAATCTGTGAGCCTGATTGATACGAGAAATAACTTGGACGGTACCAAAGACCAATGCCCAAATGCCAATCAATTCCTATCCAACAATCAAGGTCGGATTTACCAATTGATTGAACTATGCACAACCTGTGATATTTCAATTATTGTTGACGGTGGATTTTCAACAAAGGTCAAAATCGTAAAATCATGATACTGCATGTTTCTGACACGGCTTCAGGAACGCGTGTGACGATTCATATTTTACGAGGCATGATACATATGTCACTCGAAAGGCCTTTCCGGAGCGTTCGATGTTGCTCATTTCATCATGACCCCTATGTAGAATAACATAATTGGGCGGTTCTCCGTATGATTGAGAACTTAACGCCTTCAGGACGTCAGTGATACTCATTGTTCCCTGACTACATAGAGAGACCCCCCTCTACATAGAAGAACGATTGGGCGGTTCTCCATATGATTGAGAGCTTAACGCCTTCAGGGCATCGGTGACACTCACTGTTCCCTGACTATGTAGAGAGACCGTGTATATATTCAGGCGGTTCTCCATACATAATTGTTGAGAGGGATAAACGCCTTCAGGGCGTCGACAACACTCGCTGATCCCTGACTATGCACCTTTCAGAACGGGTATGACGCTTTAACTGGCTAATATCCCTTCTGCAATAGATTAATTCTACCATGACATTCACCACTGAATTCCTAGAAGATAATCTATTTTATCTCATTAATCCGATTTCGTGATCGAATCCACGGCTGATCTCATGGAATGGTAATAGATAATTTTATTACTCCGATTCTATGGTCGAATCCACGATCCCATGGGACGGTAATGCTCATTTTATTATTCTGAATCCATGGTCGAATCCACAGATGATCCTATGGATTGATAATAAATAATTTATCACCTTTATTACTCAGTTTCATGAATCATTCTCCACTGAATTTCATAAATTGGTAATAAATACTCAACAACCGGGCATTTGGGTTATCACTGAGTAAGCCCCATAAAATGGTGCAAGTGTACTCAACAATGATGCATGACCGAGCACCCGAGTGCACGAACGAGCATTCGAAAATATGGACAAACGAGGAATCCTACACAAAATAGGAGAGAGAAAATAATATTAAAATAATAAAAGTGGCGCCTAGGGGACCAGGCCCACCGGTCATGCCGTCGTGGCCGTCCCCCCATGCTTTTTTCCTTTATTTTAAATTATTTTATTATTTTCATGAATTCATGAAAACTCCTTCATTCTAGCAATTTTCCTTGTTTGAGCAAAACTCATGGTTTCTCCATATTTTCATGGTTTCATGAAAAATAATAAAAATAGGGAAAGGTGTTGCGGGACCAGGCAACCTAGGCGGCCGGCCATGCCCTAGTCGTGGCCGGTCCCACACTTTACAATCCCTAGTCTTTCATAATTATTATTTCCCTCATCTCATGAAACTCCTCCGTTTGAGCAAAAATCATGGTTTCTTCATATTTTCTCAAATATTGCTCAAACCATGAAAAAACCAAAAACTCAAATGGTCACATGACCAACTAGGCTACTCAAGAAAAATATTAAAATACCATTATTTTAATATTTTCTAAATTTTGATCAAACGAGCAAAGTTCTACTTGCTCATTCGAGCGAAATCAAGAATTTTAGTCAAAGATCGAACTCTTCTGAAAATCCGAGATATTGCTCAAACGCACACCAGAAAATACTGAAACTCTCAGAACTGAGACACAAACATTATGGTGACCCGGGCATGCTTCCTTGACCGACCAAGGCCGGCCCTAAGGCTTGCAAGAAGCCGGTCCCACACATTATTATGATTTTGACCTAATTTGCTCAATTGCTCATATTGGGTCCAAACTCTTTCCAACCAACTTGGAATTTGCTCAAACGACCACCAAGGGCCGGTTTCATGCCCTCTTGGTCGGTCCCTCACTTTTCCATAATTAGGTTTTATTACCTAATGCTCAGACGAGCACTATTTTAATAAATGATGAAACCGGCAGTTAATCATCATTCTTTCACCAACTGGTCAACTCGGAACCCTGGTGCACGCTCACTCTAGCAATTGGGCATCACATGGTCGTCCATTATCCCATGTGGTAGGTCCCACCCTCACTCATGACCTATTTTTAGAAATTCATCGATTGGCGAACAATTGATCAAAAATTAGGGATTTGAACAAACGCTCCACAAATCATCATTCTGAGCAAGTTCAAATATTAATAAATTTATGTTGATCCAGCAATCAACATATGAATTAATTATATAATATTCGGTGGTCTACCAATATTTTAATTAATATTTTATTGGGTCATGTCACCAATAAATAATTCGTCGAATTGAGCAATACTTGCTCAGTTGCTCGAATATTGATCCAACTATCAATATTCAGTAATTTATCAGTAATTCATCGAATTGAACAATACTTGCTCAGTTGCTTGAATATTGATCCAACTATCAATATTCAGTAATTCATTGAATCGATGCTCAGTCGTCAAATTTACAATCTTTGCTAATACGCGCAATGTCAACATCATTCAAAGAACTATACGTCTCAATAGACATGTTCGATCCATGAATCACTGAGCATTCATCAATCATGCTCAATTCAACAAAACCTAGACTCATTGTCTAATCAGTCAACAACTGACTAATAAAATACACGTCTATCATGCAGACTCCATGATTTGTGAGACATCAATCACGTCACATGGGGGGATATCAATTAGGGTTTTGGTCTGGTGGCCTACGACACGTGGATTCATCCACGATGAGAAAAGTGAGTAAGTCGTGAAAACGGTTGAAGGAGTTAGCAAAGTAATGGGTGGACGGTTAACCAAGTCTCTGCACGACCTGGAATTGGTTCCACCACGATTCCCAACTTTCTCACTCTTTCACTCAAGAAACCGTCACACTTACAGGGATCAATGTGTTCATTATTCTGGTAATATAAATAAGTCCTAAATCGAGGACAAAGGACAACATTCGTTTTTCACGAAAACATTCGTCTACACAACAACTCGATTGAAACTTATTCAGTGAACTCAACACTCAGCAGTTCATCAATCTTGCAGAAACCCAAAACACGTCTACAATCCTTGATCATCATTGATCCCACACAATTCTCAGCTTCCCTCCTACAGATCAACCCATCTTCCTCTTTGCGGCCGAATTGACTCTGGAACGGCCATTAACTTGGTTTAGGCCGGATTCCTACAGATTGATCTCTCGAATCTAAGCACTCCCTTTGCAGTGCATCTGTGTGAGGTTGAACAGTTTGCTCGGTTAAGGAGTCTTGACAACACGTCCGTCTCTTCAATTCCCTAAAAAACAGCGAACCGTTTTTCCCCTCTACAATTATATAAACAAGTATAATGCGTAAAACAAATAACACAGACACCAGAAGTTTTGTTAACGAGGAAACCACAAATGCAGAAAAACCCCAGGACCTAGTCCATATTTGAACACCATACTGTATTAAGCCGCTACAGACACTAGCCTACTACAAGTTAATTTCAGACTGGAATGTAGTTGAGCCCTAACCAAGTCTCACACCGATTAAGGTATAGTCGCGTTCCTTACACCTCTAGAACCATGCCGAATTCTGCGCACTTGATTCCCTTAGCTGATCTCACCCACAACTAAGAGTTTCTACGACCCAAAGTCGAAGACTTATAAATAAATCTGTATCCCTTATATAGTCTTTCAAATCGGGGTTTGCTTTCAATCAAAGCTAAGATAGCTTAGTAACAAAGCATTTAATATTCACCGTTAGATGAAAACTTGATTTAAGATTCAAGATAAGTCTGCTTAAAACCAAAGCAACATCTATCCACCGTTAGATGGTCTTATCTTGTTACACACAAATGAAATATACCTTCATTTAGATATAGGTAACCGTACCTAAACGTGTATATTAAGTTGGCTCAATAACAGTTAACCGAAGTTAGCCATATAAACACTTTTGTCTTATCCACATTTATCTAACACATCTAGATCATCTATGATGATCAATCAATCATGAAAGATAATCAGATGAATCTAATTGTATTTCACATAGAGTTGTTCAATTGTTCACTATCTCATAGAAATATATATGAACTAATTGAAACAAAATCGGATTTATTCGTAAGAATCAATTCATGAACATTAAGCTGCGGTTTGCAAAGATTGCATTCCTTAATTCATAAATGTTTTAGTTCATGAGTATGAAAAACATACTTAACTGATTTTAGAACTTAAACTACTATGTTTGCAAACAGGTACGCAAACTATAGCTTCCGTACTTTGGTCTTGTCCATCCGTTTGCAAACGAGTATGCAAACAGTCGTCCCGGACCTAACTCGGGTAGAACCGTTCGCATACTGGTATGCAAACTTGGTTCCCGGACTTTACTGTTAAAACCGTTCGCATACTAGGTATGCAAACAAATTTCCCAGACTTGAATCATACCAAAAAAGTTTGCATACTGGGTGCGCATACTGTGTTGTATCCAGATAAAGGTATTTGTTCTAAACTCTCATTTCAGTCGTTGAAACATCCTTAGAAGACGACAATAACTGTCTCACACAAACTATTAGCTTCAAGTAATTTTCAAGTGATCGAATGATCAATACAAAACACTCCAAGTCGACATCAAATGATTGTCTCATATAACTCATGTAAGATGTTTCAAGGCAATTTCCACATGATCATATCTTGACTTATTATTTAGTTTCCAACAATTGTTTCCAACTAAACTCATCAAGAATATGATGTACGTAGCTAAAGCAAAAATCTCAAAACATATTTCGAGAAATAGATAACTGAGTTAAACTCAGCTCCAAATATCAAATGTGTATAATATAAAAGTCTATATATCTATACGACTTAGTATCATTTGGAGATAGAATAAAATAGACTTCTGAGTGATAGGTAAGTTTTAGTCTCCATATACCTTTTGTTGATGAAGTTCCTCCAAGCTCTCCTCAGTAGATCTTCATCTTCGATCGATGAACGCCGTGAAGTCTAAAGCTCAACTACACATTCTATTCTAATCCGAGACATAGCTATAAGTAGACTAGAAATCAAGACTATACTTTTGATCAACTAAACTTGAAAAACAAGCTTGAGATAGCAACTTTTGCGAGTTCGACCGAGCAATGCTCTAACAAAGCTTCCAACATATATTTTGAGAAATAGATAAGCGGGATAGACTCGACTCGAAATATCAAATGTGTTTAATGTAAAAGTCTATATAGCTATACGACTTTGTAGTTACCTAAAATCTGAGAGAGGTTAGAAGTGGGATTCTAGGGTTTCTGAAAGTGAGTTACGGGAGGTTGAACACGAACAGTCTTCACCTAAACCACGCATAGTGGCCGTTCAAAGGCTTTTTCGGTCATAAAGAAGAGATTTAGGAATGGTCTTAGTGAGGAAAGCAAATGAAAAGAAAGATCAGAGAATTCTCGGGTTTGAAGAATAATTGCTCTGAGAGGTTATGAGAAAATTCTTGTAGCTTGGAGAAATAGATGACCTATTTATAACCGAATTCTATAATCTCAGATTGGTGAAGATAAGGATTATTTTCTGTGCCATGTGGAGCAATTCTCCCGTCTCTTCAGGAACATGGATAAACTAGGTTGAGTTTATCTCATTATTCCACCGCTTTTACTCTCTTCTGCAGTGAAAAATAAGTCATATATTTCTCACACGTGTCGTAGACCGCTAGACGAAAATCTAATTATTATCCCCCCATTTGTGTGAAGCTGAGTCGGCCTTTGTGATGACGTGTTGAGAGAGAGAAATATTCTCTTTAGCCGAGTTGGCCGAGATAGAGAGATATTCTCCGATTTGTAAGAATAACTAGGATGAGACACGTGAAAAGACATGGGATGCCTCAGAATTCTTGTGGAGAGGAGGCTCGATTCCTACATGAAGCTCGTGCTTACCATGTGGAATATTCAGCATTATCTAAGATTTTCCAGAGAGATTTGAATCTCTCCGAGATTTTGCAGAGAGATTTGAATCTCTCCGAGATTTTGCAGAGAGATTTGAAACCTTCCGAGATTTTGCAGAGAGATTTGAATCTCTCCGAGATTTTGCTGAGAGATTGGAATCTCTCCGAGATTTTCTAGACGGATCAAAATCTCTACGAATATTTTTTTAATGGATCTGAATGTCTCTGTGGTCAGTTAGGACTTGTCCTGAGAGAGACAAAAGGCTTTGTACGCCCGATTAATGCCTTTGCGAGACTTTGACTCACTTGTCTTCGACCAATGTATCTTGCAGAGATGTGCTAGGAATCAACTGTGTGTCCATATGATGGGCCAACAAGATCAATGTATCTCTAAAGGATGTTCTAGGTGTCTGTCAAAAAGGCCTGAAGGCAGAATAACCAGCGTATCTCGCGGGGATGTCTTAGGAGTTATTCGGAAACCTCAGTAAGTCGAGTAAGAGCCTAGAGCAGACATGACCAGTGTATCTCACGGTGATGTACTAGGAATCAGTCCTTGATATCAAATAGGGTGAGTCGTGCTTACAGGAGACATGCATATCTCCGCTCTGGGTCATAAGTCTGTCGGGGACGTTTTTACGCATCTACAGAGCCTACATGACCAGCAGTATCTCGTCGAGGATGTATACTAGGAATCATGGCATCACAATCAGCTCCGTCGTGAAGACATGCTGAAATTGTGTCTGTTCTGGTTCATAAGTCTACTGGGTACGTTTTACGCTCTACAGAACCTACGTGACCAGTAGGATCTCGTCGAGGATGTGCGCTAGGAGCCACGACATCACGACCAGCCGAGTCTCGCGGGGAGGTATACTAGAAATCATGGCTATGACTGCCTTGAGGACCAGGGCTTAATCTCTCTCGTGAGAGTTGAATTTTGTCTATGGTATTGAAATGACACTTTTGCCCCTTATCCAAATTTCACCATCTACGTTAAGTCCCCTACTCAGAGTAGAACCTTGATTGTTCTATGATGAGTATATAGATGGTTACGAATCATTCAGGCACGAATTTACAAAAAAAAAAAAAAAATTGCGGAGTTCCCGAATTGATGCTTAGTCTTTGCTTGCTCTGATTCTGGACTTCTAATCAACTCTGGATTTGGGATATTTCTGGGATTTTATGTTAGTAGACGTGACTAGCGTGACAATTGAGCCTTGATGAAGTAAATTTCCGTTTTGAGAAACTAGACTTGTGAATTAGGGTTTCTTTGATCAACACCCTAACTTCTTAATTTTGTGCAACTCTAATCTTGGAATCCTTTTAGGCTTTCGCATTGGGATTTGCAAATTAGGGTTTACTTGGACAAACCCCTAATTTCCTCTCTTTGTGCATCCTTGAGATTCCGAGTTTGTGCAAGTGAGTATTTGGGGAAGAGAGGGATTTGAGCGCCTTCCTGGATGTCTATGAGGTTGGAAAAATCCCATGAGAATAAATTGACACTTACTTTTGAAGTTACGAAGTCCCTGTAAATTTTGAGTTCAAGCTTGTACTGCCCATAAACCCTAATTTCTCTTTTTGTCCGCATCTGACTCCTTCATACACTCTGGAAATGCTTGAAGAGGCTTGGTAGGCATGCATATGTCTTGAAGGGTTAGCACCTTGTATGACTAGATCTCGTTCAATCCCTTATACTAATCAGACACCCCTTTTCCAAGAGAAAATGCCTATATGTGAAACCAAGGGTATTTTGGTTAAAAACCAACATGAGACTGATTTTTCTGACGTGAAAGACTTAGTGAAATTCCTTAGGCATGGTGACGGTTTGAGAGAGGGAGAGAGGCGCATGTATGTTCTTGGTTTCGAAAATTATGAACTCAAACTTCCCTGTTTAAGCTAAATTCCCTTTATTTTCTATGAAATTCTACTTTTCTGGATTCCGTTTCAATCCCGTTATTCTTAGAAAATTTAGAGAATTCAATATTCACGTGTATGAGGCCTTTGGAATGATTAGATGAGAGCTTGGTCGGGTCTCTGAGTGTATTAGGGCTTTCTTCTTTGAAAATACTCAGAATTGCAAAATAAGGATATTTTAGCCGAATTCCCTTATGAACTCGTATTTGTTGAAGAGTAATGAGCTGAAAGGGATTGAGAGATATGTAGAGAACCGTACAAGAGAATGGGGAGAGGATCCGTCCTTTCTCTTTGAGAATAAATTCCTTTTCCGTAAAATTCTTGAAATTAGGGCATTTTTTCATGAAAATCTTAATTCCCTTCGACCTTGATCCCTCTGAAAAAAATTCCGAGATAATAAGTGACGTCCCAATGGATTAGGAGATAATTCTCACGTATGGGAAGAGCTCGACCACGGCTTGGAGGGATTTTAGAAGAAAGAAAACCCTATGTTTCCTTATTTGATCCAAACTCCTCTAATTTCCTCTTTTAGCTCCACTTCGTTTTCCTTTTTCTTGATGGCTTCCCTTTTGAGATAGGCTTGAAAATAAAACTCTTTTCCACCTATTTTGGGCGTGACCTAAGTATGGAGGTCATTCCGTTCTTCTTTCACACGTTTTGTTTGTATTAGGACTCTTCGTTTGGGTGTTCGTCAGAAAACTTCAGTTTTGAGAGGCTTGCGTAGAATGGATGTAAACTCTTCATTCGGACTCTGATTTGAGTCCCCGTCCCCAAAATTTGAAGGTAAGAGGATAATCTTTCTAATGAAAAAAGTGATAACATTCTATAGAATTGAATGTCTACATTGGTACTGTGGACGATTTGATTCAATATTTGATTAAGAGAAAGATAATTCTTACAATGAGATACAGAGAGTATATAAACTCTCATCAGACATAAAACGATTAATCAACTCTCACACGTGCACATGACACGCACTGCACATTTACAGATCGCACGCTCTCACACTGTTATTACCCTCCCTCAATCTTAAGTGGGCTGAAAAATCCAACTTGAGATTGCATTTACAGATCGCACACTCTCACACAAACCAGCACATACACTTTCTATCTATAATAGACAGGTGACGTGGTGAACAGTAGGAAGAAGTAGCAATGTACAGTTGGTGTAGAATGTTCAGTTGAAGTAGGAAATATTGATGCAAAAAGAAACATGTCTGTAGAATGAAGTACATGCATCAGAAGTAGGAGCAGCAATTGGTCCTGCAACAGTAACAGTCAGGCAGCAGCAAAAGTAGTTGGTGTCGTAATAGGTCAAACAAGTGAATGCAAAAGAATTATGATCAACCAAATAACAGTTGTTGGATATGAAGCCAAAGTAGTTGATGTTGTAGAAGTATAGCTCATAGGCTCGATGAATAGCTCAGCAGAAGAAGTTGCAGCAGATACAACAAAAGATAGCTAGGGAATAATAAAATTCAAACCAAACAAAAAATCTAAGCACCACTGCCAAGTATTAGAATGAACTCAGCACGACTGAGTATTAGACTCGTATCATCAACACTTTGAGCAGCTGAGAAGTTGGTACTGAGCTCCTTATATTGTTGCAGAATATTAATAATCACAACAACATCAAATAATATATCTCCATTAAAAGCCTAAGCAATGCACACACTAACCAACATCATTAAAATCGCAACTCAGGTAGTTGCACAAGGAAACATCAACAATAAATACACGCAATATGATAGACCATAGGGAGCAGTTGATATGTATGGTCGCAGTCTGTAGTGTGAGGTGATCAAAGATAAACCGTAAGCAATATCGCAAACCTACACCACACACACACGATGCCATAATGCCCTGTAGTAGATATGAACTGTTGTAAAGGTAGTGGATACAAGGAGAGATGGCATGCTAGCAGATGAAATAACAACCTCTGAAGTAGTAGAGGATACCCATGAATTAGGATAAACATCTTGGAACCTAGTTGATTGAAACAGATATAGATGTACCAGGAAACAAGTATGACAAATAGGTGCAGAATCACATTGTTAGAGCCTTGCTCGGTTGAACCCACCAAGAGTTGGTATGTCAAGTTTGGTTGTCATATTTTAATGAACCAATACTCATTTAAAGAGTCGCTTGATTATTTACTAGAGTCAACTTCGTATAGGTTAGCTAGAAAGTTATTAGGATATGAGACTTACAAGTATTACTCGAAGACTTGAAGAATACGAAGAAGTAAAGAGCTACATGGACGACATCATCCTTCTTCTTGAGGTTAGTAATATTTTGACTTGAACTGTTTCATTCCTAATGTATCTTTCAAGTCGTGCTATATTGAAAACATAACTGCGAAGCTGTGAATGATTATAATCTAGTTAGAAGTAGTATTAAGGAATTATAATACGAAGTATAATGCCTATCTTTTGAACTTCGTATATAAGACGTTGACACAATCGTATGAATGCTATTGTAATTATGTATGGGTATGGATGAATATTTCGTCCTAGGAAACAATGTTTTACATTCGTTTAAAGGAAGTACAATTCACAAACTTGTTTTGTGAATCGAAAGAGAAATCGCTAGGCTTATTGGTATTGTTATTCATTGCAAATCTTTGGATTACCAATACGTGTGTTTAGTATAATGGCTCATAACTTGTTTATGTATCTTGGTAAAACTATTCACAATGCCTGACTTATGTATCAGTATGACTTTTATTGGTGGAACCAATCTTAAGTAATCACCTGAGATGGTATGATCGATATTTGTAATTGGTGTGACCATTCCTAGTCATTGGGTAACCGATCCTAGAACTTGGTGGGACTAATCACAAGATGTGTAATCTATCCTTGTAGTAGGTTAACAAGCTTTAGTAATTGGTTTAACCGATCCTATAACTTGTGCAACCGATCACAAGTAATACCATGAGATAGTGGTAACCGATCCTGGTACTTAGTTATCCATTTTATGGAAACTAGTGTAACCGATCCTAGTAGACACTTGGAGGTAGAACCAAACTCTGTGTTTGGTAGAACCGATAAACCCATGAATGGTGATTGAATGTTTTTGATGAATCACATAGTTTTTGGAAATCAAATGAACCAATTCTAAACTCGTTTGGAAGTGTGGCAAATCGGTTCCAAGATTGTAAATATGAAAAAGGATTTACAAAGTAAAGATGTCGACATACTTTAAACATGTGCAGTAATTCTTATCTATTATTGTTTGAAGATATTCCTTAATAACTAAAGGAGAATCCCGGATCGAAATAAATTGAGAATCTTTTAATTAAGGTTTTTAATTTTATATGCTTTTAATTTCCAGTAATTAAATGCATATCTTTAGAAAATAAAAATTGGTAATGTGCATTTATTAATTGGAGATTTTCTACTGAGATTTCGGTCAATATTTGGACAGAGCATTTCGAGGAATTATGAAAACCGAGTTTGGCTTTATTGCATATCTTTGAGAATATTCGGTTTTGGAAATTCCTTGGTGTCCAAACTTCCTTGGTCTATAAATATTGAAGTTTGCATTTTGAGCAAACTAATCCTCAGAGTCAGCAAAACTACCTAGTTGTGTTGTTACTAGTGGAGCCGTATATTCGGAGAGGAAAGTACCCTAATTAGGCGAAATCTCTTACGACCGCTCGTTTTAAAGACTTCTTTGGGATTGAGAATTTCTACGAGTACCGTTGGTGGGAAACTAGATAATTGTAGTTTATTATTAGTTTTCGATTAATTTGATTGACTAACGACTGTTGAACTTTGATTTCACCTAGTTTGTTTATGCTTGAGAATCTCCTCTTCTGATATAAGATTCACTCAAACTAGATAGAAGTATCGACGGGGATCTTTAGACTGTTTGTAGATCTAAAGACGTCTTGTGATAATCCATCGTTAACAGACTCCGTTCTGTGTGTGATTGATCACAAGAGATTCAAGTTGTTTGTGTGCAGGTGTTTATTGAAGATCTAAGAAGATTTGAAGACAAAGAAGATTTCTTATTTGAGTTCAAAATCTTTGGTGTGCACAAAACTTGATCGGCTGGGGATCCAACTATAATCGGTTTATCTTTTGATAGATTGGATTGATTAGTTGTGTAGATCGGCATCAGTATTTAGTATCTTGATCAAATCTTATTATTGATTGCATAGTTCAAGATCTATTGGTTAATGGTGAATGGAGTATTCCTATTGAACTACATGGTATGATTCCTTCTTCTTTACCAGCAGTGAGTGGAGGAAAGGACATGATTGTGTGGAGTGGAGATGTGAAAGGGGTATTCACTACTGCAGCTGCTGTTGAAAAAATTAGTCAAGAAAACTAAGATGCATTGGCCTTCTCAGATTTGGAAACCATTTCTGCATCCAGGAATTGCCAGTAATATTTGGAAGATACAACAAGGTGTTTACATAGATGACGAAAAGATGGTAAAAAAAAGGATACTCATTAGCTTTCAAGTGCTGCATCTGTCAACAAGAGCAAGACAGTATGAACCACCTTCTCTGGTTTTGCAGTTTCAGTACCAATGTGTGGCAACGGTTAATGCAAATCTTTAACTTTCAAAAACCTCATTCACTTTCTGATATTTTACAGCTTGGTAAGCATAAAATTCCCTTTGTTAAACAAGTTTGGATTATAGCTTCATGTGCCACTTTAAGAGAATTATGGTTTCAGAAGAACAAATTGATTCATGAAGGTATTCCTCTAAATCTGGAGAGCTTTAAAAGAAAAATTCTGAGTCTTGTTTTTTATGGAAGTTATAGAATGACTGGTGCAAAATGGATGACAAATTATGATACAAATATTCTTCACTTTTTCAAGCTGGAGCAGAGAAATATTCCAAACTATTTTATAAAGGAATGTCAGTGGAGTGATCCAAAGCTGGATTATACTCTTTTCTGTTGTGAGGGTGTAGCAGTTGGGGATCCTGGTGCAGCAGGATATGGAATAATTGCTAGAAATCACCAAAGTCTTGTCATTGGTATTGTTTCTGGAGGAGTTGGAATAGCTACAAGTTTCATTGCTAAAATCTTGTCAGTTGTGTGTGTCATAGAGTGGGATATAAAGATGCAGTGTAGCAAGATTATCATTAGAGCATCTGACAACTCAGTGATGGAAAATTTCAGAAAAGGTGTAATTCCTTGGTATATGTGGGCTAGATGGTTACATGCAATTAGCAAGTTAGCCGACATTCAGTATGAGCAATGCTACAAAGAAATTAATTTTACATCTGCAAAATTAGCAAGGAAAGGAACAGAGCTATCTCAATGAGTAACTATCATACATAAAGGAAAACCATCTTCTCTAGCTCAAGTAGAAATGCCACATACAACATATTACAGAGGTTGAATGTTAAGAGAATCAGAAAAACTGTCACTGTTAAAAAATATATCTTGGTTTTGGTTTTGGTTGTTGGGCTCAGTCCTTATTGGGTCTAGTCAGTTTATTTTAGTTTTTCTATTTTGGGTATGTCTTGTAATCTTAATGGGTCAATCATGTAATTTGGTTTTTTAGTTTCTTTATCAATAAAAAATTTGTGATTTAGCAAAAAAAAAAAGATCTAAGAACCCGACAAAGGAGTTTATTGGGATAAACGGAAGAGCCTTTTGTCAAACTCATATCACGTTGTTTAAAAAGAGTTATCACCCAACAGATTTGTTGTTCCTTTACTGTTTCGAATACGAACCAAAGGAATTATTCCAAGTGCGTGACTTATTGCAAGTTGGAGGCGCAGGGATACAGAGGGAACTAGGTGAACTACAGGTTTAGTTGCCTGGTCTCAACTATACGAAGTTGGTTTAGATTTTGTATAGCGGCTTAATCCTGAGAGTATTTAATTCTGGACAAGGTCTCGGGGTTTTTTGCATTTGCAGTTTCCTCATTAACAAAATCTTGACATGTCTTTTACTTTTCTATTTTCGAAATTATAATTGTTTTTATTCTAATTAGAAGTAAAATACACATACGTTAATTCTTAGTTACTTGATAGAAATCCTATAGTGTTTGGTTAAGTCCGAACCTATTATCAAGTAATCATACTTTGTTGTTTCATCGTCTCGATCTCGTATCCATAGACGATCACACTAAGTGTGAACCGATTCGTTGTATTGTCTCGACTCAGTCCATAGACAATCACTTTCGGAGAAAGGACTTATATGTGGAAAAGTTTTAGATTGAGGTATATTTGGGTACCCTCGTATTTTCACACATGAAATATCCATAGGTGTAGGTGTAAGAACAACCCTAGTGGTACTGAACAATCTGAAAACTATAAGAACAGAGCTGCATTTCCGTACCCGTATCACAAGAAATGCACACTCTCACTGATTCAGTTGTACCAAAAGAAGCAATAAAACCATAATAATGAATAGGTTAAACTGATCACAATCTCAGCAAGCACGAATTGGACACACAACTAATGTATCTTCACCCTGTCGAAATAAACATCAAAGGAATACCAATCTGCCTTTACACATTCACCAGCAAGCACAAAGAGCAATATCAACTAATGCAAGTAAAGCTGCATACCGATACATATGCTTATAACCTAACAACTGACTTTGCTCCACATGATATAATTAGATGCAACAACTCACAAGTCTCTGCAACTGTGATCTTCTTAAAACAACATTATTCGCAAGCAAAGAAATATTGAAAACAACAAACCAAAGCTGAAGCAGTTTATTGAAAGCACTTATTAAAGTACCCATGTTATTTACCAACATAAAAGGAAAAAAAAAACAACTGAAAAGATAACTAATCCAGGCTACATCAGAATTGAATGTAGACTCATCAGAGAGAACATCAGCCTGAACTGAATATAACTCACCAATTCCAATCCCATAACATCATCTTCAATTACATCATTAAACCCGCAAGCCATCACTCATAAAAAGAGGACTGTACCAAAGCCAGCAGCAATGGGATGAATTGATAAGAAGCTAATTAAGCACATATAGTTCAGCAAACCTTCATTCCATACACACATCAATACACATCTGTGATTTAAGAGGAGATTTTCCTCACTTTCCAATGAAAAAACATTAAGCTTCTCTCTAATCTATACAATGTGTAGCAGAGATAGGCATGCTCAGACTTAAAAGCACCAGGTATCAGCACAAGAAGGACTTGATTAAAAAACTAGTTGCAACAAATCTAGTTATGATGAAAACAACTTTTGAAAACGGGATTGTCTTTTATTGAGCTAGTGATGTAGAATCTGAATACATGAGGTTAAAACTAAAGTAATCTAAAGATAGCAATGGAGATTACCAGCAAAGACTCAGATGCTAGTTGATGAGGTAAGAGATTTCAATCCATACACCAACCAACCGGAAACTGAAATACCAAGAGCTCAAACCCTAACATTGAATTTTAGCTTCAAAATACATGCTTAATCCTCTTGACAACGTTGCGATACCAGCATCAGGATCAAATTCAACTCTCACACTATGAACCATCAGTAATTACAATTCCACAAGCTCCATGAAAAACTTCAAATTAAACTCTCTATGCAGCAAGAATAAGATAAAGAGAACTCAAATCCTTTGGATCATCACAACTCCAACACGAAATTCAACTCAGAAACATCATTAGAAACACAAGATTCTTCAACATCTTGTTGATGACTGCCTTGAAATAAGAATTGAGACCAACAACTTCTCAATCTTCTGCTGAATCCAATCAGTGGAACGACTTTAAGTTTTCGCCCTAACTAGACCTTGGTGTAGCGAGCTAGAACATGCTCAGACTCTCTCGGCATCAGGAATCAAGAACAACAACCTTGATTAAAAAATTAGATTGCATAAAACAACCTAATTATGATGAAAAACTTCTGTTGAAGATGAATTTGGAAGATGTTGATGTAACAAAATACAGATCTGAGATTTTATTTCTTTGTAAGATGAAGAATGACTGCAGATTTGTGATGAGGAACAAGTAGAGTTTCATGAAGAACAACAACAGATGAAATTGAATTAAAGAAAATTAAGTTTGCTACAACGGAAAAATGGATCGATACCCTTGAGAATTGAATTGATACCATGATAACATTCAATAGAATTGAATGTCTACATTGGTACTATGAACGATTTGAATCTATATTTGATTAAGATAAAGATAATTCTTACAATGAGATACAGAGAGAATATAAACTCTCATCAGACATAACACAATTAATCAACTCTCACACGTGCACACGTCACACACTGCACATTTACAGATCGTACGCTCTCATATTGTTATTAAAAAGAATCACTAGATTCCGAGTTCGTTTGGTCAATCATATCCGTGTATACTTTTGACTTCAGAATTCTCGTATAAAAAATTCAGGAGTTTTCATATTTCGTTTGCTTCGGTGTTGGGACCACATCTCATAGATTGTTTGTCCATTTGAGGCGCACTTTTGGTATATTTATGGTAAGACATAGAGGAACATATTTTCTTTATGAAGTACCCCCAAATTCCTTATGATTAGGCATCAGTTTTCAAGTCTCCGCGCTGCAATGTACATCAATCTGAATTACCACAGGAACCCTTGTTTCAGTTGGACTCTTAAAGTGTTCTATTGATTAAAGCACAACCCGTTGGAGTATTATGACTTCAATACCCTTCCTTAGCTTGGCTTAGGTCGTGAATTTTGTATCCCTAGGCCAGAGACACGTCCGTGGTATGATTATACGTTTTTACTCTTTGGTTTCCAGAAAACGTATTTTGCTTGATCCCTTGTGAAAGTATGGACCCAAATGAATCCGTGAAATAAGGATAGTTATATAGGCATGAGAGCAAGTTTCGTATTTTGCTCATGAGGCTTTAAACTTCACAACAAAAACAAACCCTAATTACATAAACTATGTATATTCCCTGTGTCTTCACTCTGTTAGTGTACTTATTCTAATTTCTATCTTGTTTGTAGAGTTGCATGGAAAAATAGACTTTTATGGAGACAAGTACTCCTCATGGAGAGAAAGGGTTTGACTTTGGTATTAATGAGGATGAGGAAGGCTTAAACAATTTCAGGGGGCCTTCAGAAAGAGATTTCTGGTACAGAGAGACAACTGACCGGCTTGGGGTGATTTCACGGGACATATGTCTTCTATAACTTCTGATGAGGCACTTGTTAGAAATTTTAGCATCATGAAAATGATAACTCTGAGCGGCCTTGCTTCTGAGGATCTTGTAAATCTTTATGACCATCGTGAGAATCTTCACTTCAATATGAGGTGGTTGTGAGAATAACTCAATTCTGTCAGGGTCCGTCGGGGTGAGTTGAGTACAGAGAGGTTCTTAATCTGGAGGTGTGTATGGTAGATGAAGATCTGGAACATGCTAAGAAATTGGCTCTAGATACAGAGGCCAAAGTGAAGTAGCGGAACATGAAGAAAGAGATTTTCTCTAGGGGGCTCTGTCGGATGATTTTCTTCAGTCTTGATATTTTCTCACTCTGAACCTTTCCCGTATGCATCTGGTAAAGAAATAAGACCCTCATGAGTTTGAACTTGATGCAAACCCTAGATTGCTCCGTCGGGTATGCGAGTGGGTGAAAACCCTTATTTAAATTCGTAATATAAGTTCCTCCCTTGCGCAACCTTCACTCCAGAGGCTGTAGAACTTCGTATGACATCCGATTTCAGTGGTTGACCCCAATTATCGAACAGAAAAGACATGACTTTCATCTTTTATAGTAAAATTAGGATTTAGATCTTTTTCTTCGGTGATAAATCCACGTGAAGTTAAACTCGGGAATTTAGAGATTTTCAATAACAATTCCTTCAAGTGTTTTGATGATATCTCTCGGACCAATTTCGAAACATTATTCGATTTTAAGACGTGGTACGAGAGACATAGACGGATATTTTTCATCAAGGTTTTCGAATTATCTACCCATTTGTCTCAGTTCATCGAGTTATGTAACTAAAGTATGAGTCGCGTCTGAGTAGAGTGGAAACTGGACTCCTCTTCAAACCGAATGTGAACCCTAGTTTGTCTCTTGCATGCGTTTATTATCGAGGTGTAATTTGAATGCTTCTTCGGCTTGATATAGTCATGTTGCATGCGTAAAAAACCCTAAAACATCTTATCTTCAGTCAGGATCTGGGACATAGTCACAATTCCTGAGTACAAAGGAGATGCTGATGGGGGGGAATTCGACGAGACCGGAGAGAGATGCGAGATTTCTCGAGTCAAAGATAAGTCCCCTTCACGATTTTGAAGGCCGATCTCAAGTCACCTAATCCCAAGTAATAACAAGTTGTGATGTGGGTCTGAGGAGTTGAATGGTCTTGATGTGTCCCGATCTTTTGAGACTCTTGTGCTGATCGTTTCTAAATCTTTTATCTAAAAACTGGATGTCAGGGCCACCTTCTGTTGGCCATGCAGGTGTGTGACGCACGATTCTTCGTTAGTCCCTAGTTTGATATGAGACTAGGGATTCACATTAACTCGGGACGCTTGGAAAATGAAGTAAGAACCTTATAGCGTACGAGATTGAGTCTTCAAGGCAGGCAAGTGATAATTTGTGGGTTGGAGACGTCTGTGGAGAGTCATGTCGAGATGTTTCCGCATGTATCTTTGTGAACAAGATAAAGTTGTTCTTCCGCCTCTACTAGGTGTCTTGACAGGGATTCATGTGAACTTCTGTAGCAAAATTATCCGTTGAGATTTATTCTTTTTTTAGGAGGATGCTCAACCGAACTTGAGAGTAGTATATGCCTTCTGGTATCAACAAGGTAATGGATACACTCAGTCAATTTTTGTTTGCTTTATTGATGGGAGAGTTCTCTGAGAATCGCTAGGTAATTCTTCACGTGGAGGAGTTATATTTTGACATGAGGAAATTGTATGTGATCGTCATATCTTGTCATTCGCTCAACGCGTCTGACTTTGACTCTGACTTATAGGATATCCTGTCGAGCATATCTTTTTGAGAGAGGAGGCTTTGACTGAGGGAACTGCAAGCAGGCCTCCGGATAAGTAGTGTGTGGCCTGGAGCAACAGTCTCGGATCCTTCCCTTGTTTACTTCAGTAACAGTAGTTGGTTGCGGTTGTATGTCGAGTAATAAATTTTTGTCTGAATTGTTGACCTCATGAGTATCGTTTTGGGTTTCTTTTTGCTTGATAGATTCAGTTGTAAAGATATTCTCCTTCGCCATCTTGGGTGAACTAATATCCCATTGTGAAATGAAGTTGGATGGTCGTTGGTGAAGTTGAGCTAGAGGCTCGCTGAAACTGGTTGTAATTGCCAGTGCTAGTTCCTCGTATTTCTGACAGAATATATGTTGAGATATCATATTGACCAGCGGCTTTGAACCTTCGGATAATTATGGGCCGTGGCCGAGCGTCATCTTGGAAACTAGTCATGTCTGATACTTTGTTGCTTTTTGGTCATGATCCTCTAAAGCAGAAAGAATGACAAGTTGTATCTTGACCGGATATGGTAGTCCGTGAAAGAAGGCGACTCTGTAACATTTTGATTAGGTCACGAATTTTACGAAGCCTTTATAAGTTTTCGCTAAGTTTATCCTGTAGACAACAAAAATACAAATCCGACGAAAACAGAGCTAGGTCAATTGGATACATAATGAAAGAAGTGTAAGTAAAATAGTAAAATGAAGTAGATTTCCCGAGTCCCCTGTGATTAGGTTGAGGGCCCTTGACCTAAACGAATGTTGGAGCAAATATGCATCAGAATCTCCAAGTTAAGGACGTCATCTGGTTCTTGAGAGTGATAAGGTCCGCTGGATGGTTGCTCCTTTGCTCTGTCGCGTTCGTAATGAGCTTTATCTTCTCCGATGAGGTCGATTGCAGATAAGATCCCGCCAGTGTTGCTCTCAGCAGTTTTAGTACTCCTTCTTTAGGAAGCGTGTACTCGATCTAGATTTGTTGTATCCATACCTTCTGGTAACTCTAAAGGCGTTTTCAGATAAGTCTGGATGTCGATCTGAGATTTTTCAAGATTATGTTGAGTCTCCGGGAGTTCTCCTTGGTCCTTACCCAACTTTTTCAAGGATTAACAGTAGATTTTTATGAAAATAGGTTACTAGGGCGTTTTGTTATGCAGGAAGAGATCCATGTGTTTCGAGACGCACTAACCTATTTGTTAGAGCATAGCTCGGTCGACCTCGCATGCGTTGCTATATCAAGCATGTTTGTCAATGTTAGTGTTCAAAACTATGAGTCTTGATTTCTAGTCTACATAGCTAAGTCTCAGACTAGGATAGAAAAGTGTAGTTGATCTCAAGGATGTAGATGGTGGATTTTCAACAAGGTATAAAATCGTAAACTCATGATTATACGAGCCTCTGATCCAGCAATCTGACGTGAGTATCGAGGCACGGGTCTCTCATGAATTCTCAACGGAGAGTACTTTCTCTCGGAGTACATGTAGATATGTAGTCTCACGGCCGGACAACGACATATCTCATGAATACTGAACACTTTCAGTGATTATTTCTATATAGTATCACGAGATGGACGGCTCCTAGACAGCTTGCTCTGCTAGTATAGAGCGATAACGTCTTCAGGAACAAACAACGAGTTTACCCTGACTATATAAAGGATATGACTTACCGACAAGCTCATATCGGGATAATTAATGCTCCTAGACAACTTGCTCTGCTAGTATAGAGCCACAAAGTTAATTATTCCTAATTAAGATTAATTCTGCCGTGACATTCACTATTGAATTCCCAGAATAATTTATTATTGCTCCTATTCCATGTCCGAATCCACGACTGATCCCATGGCATGGCAATAACAATTTCTCCTATTCCATGGTCGAATCAACGACTGGTCCCATGGAATGGCAATAAACAATTGTTCTGATTCTATGATCGAATCCACGACTTGATCTCATAGAATAAAAATAACTATATTATCTCATTACTCCGATTTCATGATTGAATCCACAACTGGTCTCACAAATGGTAATAGATAAAACTTAATTACTCTGATTCTATGGTCGAATCTACGATCCCATGGAATGGTAATGCTCACTTTATTATTCTGAATTCGTAGTCGAATCCTCAGCTGATCCTATGAATTAATAATAAACATCTTATTACTCAGTTTTGTGAATTATTCTCCACTGAATTCCACAACTAGTAATAAATAATCAACAACTGGGCGTCTGAGCTACCACTAAGTAAGTCCCGATTGAAATGGTGAAAGTGTATTCAACGACGATACACTAACAGTCACCGCACGAACGAGTATTTCGAAATACAACGAAACGATGGACCTATGCAAAATAGGGAAGAAAATAATAAATAATTAAAAATATTGATCAGGGTGCTGGGAGCACGGACACATGACCGACCGACCGTGTCGTGGTCAATCCCACGCCAATTTTATATTTTTAATGCATTTTTATTATTTTCCATGATTTGATGAAAATTCTCTCATTTTATCAAATCTCCTTCGTCTCGAGGAAACTCCTCGGTTTCATGGTATTTTCATAAATTCATAAAAAATAATATAAAATTAAGGAAAGGAGTGTGGGGCGTGACCATGGGCCAACCGGCCGTGCCTTGGTCCCAGCCGGCCCCACACCTCACGGTTCCTCATTATTTTATTATTACAATTATTTCTCTAATTTCATGAAAAAACTCCTTGATTTCATGGTATTTTGCACAAATCACCAAATAATGATAAAATAAAATAAATTATGAAAACTTGTGGGACCGGGCCCTGGCCGGCCGACCATGCCCTAGCCGGACCCACACGCCCCTTTGTTTTATTATTATTTTTATTTTTATTTTCCTTGCATTCATCAAATTCCTTGATTTCATGGTATTTCTCTCAAATTAGGAAAAATTCCCTCAAATCATGAAAAAATACCTAAAAAAATAATAAAAATTATGAAAAACTTGTGGGACCGGGCCCTAGCCGGCCGGCCATGCCCTAGTCGGTCCCACACGCCCCTTTGTCCTATTATTATTTATTTTATATTCCTTGAATTTATCAAATTCCTTGATTTCATGGTATTTCTCTCAAATTAGGAAAATTTCCCTCAAATCATGAAAAATACATTAAAAAATATATAAAATTATGAAAACTTGTGGGACTGGGCCCTAGCCGGCCGGCCATGCCTCCCACGGCCCCACACGCCCTTGTTTTTATTATTTTAATATTTTTGCTTCCTTGAACTCATGAAACTCCTTAACTTCAGGGAAACTCCCTAAATTCATCAAAATTCTTTAAATCCATGATATTTTTCATAAAATTATCAAAATATTATAAAATTAAGGAAAAGGCACCACGAGACTGTGGCCACTGGCCGACCATGGCTTGGCCTCGGCGGTCCCACGCCTCCTTATTCCTTATTTTATAAATATTTTCCCATCATCTCATGGTGTTTTCCTCAATTTCGTCGAAACCCTAATTTGGGCATATTTTCTCGAATGGATGCTCAATTGCACGCCAGAAAATATCAAAATTCCCAGGACTGAGACGCGGATGCCTTGGGGACACGAGCGCACTATCTTGACCGACCAAGATTGGCTCTTTGGCTTACAGAAGCCGGTCCCATCCAGTTTCACAGTTTTGACCTAATTTGCACAATTGCACGTATTAGGTCAAAGACTCTTCCAAACACTTTGGATTTTCATGAAGTGATCATCAGGCGGTCACGTGACTACCCAGGGATGGTTTCATGACCCATGGTCGGTCACTCACTCCGTCATAATTAATTAGGTTTTCTCACATAAGGCTCAGACGAGCATTTTCGAATAAATGATTAAACCAGCATTTGATCATTCTTTCACCAAAAAATCGTCAACTCTTGAAGAGTTCTTTGTATTTGCTCACGTGAGCATATGGACACTACATGGTTGATCCACGGTCCCATGTAGTCGCTCCCTCCTTCGTCCCATGGTTAAAATTCGAACGAACCATGAATTGATCATCAATTGATCAAATTAGGGTTTCTGAATCCAAGGATCATCATTCGAGATTCCAACCTTAATAATTTTACGACAACCTCATGGTCATTAATTTTATTAATTATGCTCGGTTCAACGACCAGTATTCTAATTAATATTTTTGGTACGCTGCCAATAATCCATCAGATGAGCAACACTTGCTCAGATGATAAATATTTGCTCAAACCAAGGAATATTGTTCAACAATCAATATTCAACGATCCATCGAATGAGCAATACTTGCTCACTTCATCGTAAGAACTATACCTCTGTCTCAGACATGTTCAACTCATGAGTTTCAGAACATCATGTTCAACTCAGCAACTACATGGATTCATCGTCCTATCAAACGACGAAGTCATCAATTGACTAACATACCACGAGACGTCAATCGTGTCACTTTGGGGGGATATCACTTAGGGTTTTGGTCTGGCGGTCTACGACACGTGTGTTCAAACATACGTTGGAATGTGAGCAAGTCGTGCAATCAGTTGAAGGAATTCACGAGGTAGTGGGTGGAAAATCGACCAAGTCTCCACACGTTGAGAAATTGGTTTCAAACACGATCTCCACTTCCCCACTCCTTGATTCCATCAACTGTCACACTTCATTGGGTCATGGTGTCTAAAATTTTAGCAGTATAAATAAGTCTCTGAATCATGATTTAATCATCAGCATCAACAGTATCATCAATCTCACGTCTCATTGACAACACGATATCATCAACTCATCAATTGAGCAACTACTCTCAATTGAGCAATTTCAATCATCCAGAGATTATCATATTCAGAATTTACACACCCACAATCTTTGATTACCATTGATTCCACACATTTCCCAGCTTCCCTCCTACATATCAACCCATCCTCTCTTGTGACCGAATTTACTCTGGAACAATCATTGTCTTGATTTAGGCCGGATTACTACAGATTGATCTCTCGAATCTAAAGAACCCTCTTTGCAGTGGCGCATCTGTGTGAGGTTTAACATTTCGCTCGGTTCGAGGAGTCTCCTACGTACAGTCGTCTCCTCAATTCCTTAAAAACCAGAAAATCGTTTTTCCCCATCTACATATTGGCGGCCACAGTGGGAGATCATTCTCTCGGTTGCAATCTCACAATTTCACAAGATGGTTGATCTCAGGTCAGGTTCAGTTACGAATCCTAACACAAACCGTGCTAGCACTAGCAACAACAACAATCATAATATCCCGGAAACAATTCCGACCTCCAACAGTGATGGTGGTGACATTACTCCTCCTCACATCGAAGGTGATCCATTGTCCGGACGACACCCTGAAGAAGTCATAGGAGATCCACCACCTACCATTGCTGATCTTATCAAAGCGCAGGAGACCCTTGCAAAGAATCAGACTGACATGGCTGCTGCACAGAAGGAGCTATTTAATTATCTTAAAACTCTTACTGACAAGATGTCAGAAAAAACTCAAGAGAAGGGAAAGGAGAAGGAGAAATCCTCAGACGACGATCCTGAAGTAATTCCAATCCATACAGTAGAAGACGACGAAGTCCGCAAAACTGCTGCAGATAATTCATCAGCGAAGGGATTATCGAACTTCATTACTCCCGAGGATCTGGATCACCTCTTAGAGAACCGTGGAAAAGACAAGACATCACATGACCATCGTCATCAATCTCCTTATCCTGCCGCTACGCAGAGGATTCCACTCCCCAAAGGTTACGTTTCTCCAACTTTCACCTTGTATGATGGAACTGGCAATGCTCGGGAACATGTCTCTCGTTTTCTCGAAGACCTGGGAGAACATGAGCATAATCATATCGTTCGTCTCAAGGAATTCTCAAAATCTCTGAAAGGCATGGCATACACCTGGTATAACAACATCACACCAGGGACCGTCAACAATTGGGGAGAAATGGTTAACGCATTCTACAGAAAATACTTCTTCGTGTCGGAACAAGTCACCCTCTCCGACCTTGGAAGAATGTTTCAGAGGGTCAGTGAAAATCCCAATGATTATGTGAAAAGGTTCAGAGTCCAAGCTCTGGATTGTCACGACCCAAATGTCACGGAGCAATAATTGGTAGACTTGTGCATCAATGGCATGCTCCCGGTCTACAAGGCCTTTCTGGAGAATCTTCGATTCCAGACTTTCTCAGAGCTTCACGAAGCTGCGAAGAGGTCGGAAACCACTGCACCCGCTCTTTTGGAAAGAACAAAGTCTACAAAGACTGAGGATTCAAAAGACACTCGAGGAAGCAGGCGTTTGATCAACAAGCAGTACAACCTGCAACCTTCAACAAATGCTGTCACAGAAGGGAGTAAGCGAAAAGTAGAACCACAGCACAAGCAGACTTCCTCCACCCCTTCAAAGTCACACAAGAAGGAGAATTCGAAAGTCCCTCCTCAGCATACGGAAGATCCAGAAGCACCCGATTTTCCCTGTTCAACGGAAGAAGTTAATGAACTACTCGATGCCTGGATCCAAGATGGTGCAATCAAATTGCCTTGAATCAAGAAGGAACCAACTGAAGAAGCCATGGAAAATCCTCGGTATTGCCGCTTCCATAGATACGTCAGCCATCCCATAAGTGATTGCAAAATTTTGAAGTGCATATTCAAAGAAAAGGTCGAATCAGGAGAGCTCAACCTGGGGACTGAGGGAGTACACAAAAACCCCCTCCCAGTCCGAACTTTTACCATCTCTAAACCTCCTGTCAGGGAAGCGGTCCAATCTCTGATCGAACATGTCTGCGAGTTGTTGTATCTTTCGAAAGCTCAAAGGAAAGATATGTTTGCTGCATTGAACCACATCGTGTCCGGAAAACGCCTGCTGATCCAAGAGACCACCACCGAACCTTCAGCCACCGACAAAGAAATGTATGATTAGGGACTGCTCACCACAGTGCACATTAAAGGAAATGAGTTCAAGAGGGCGTTCGTCGATGTCGGTACCGCTGTCAACATCATCCCTTTTGAAAACTCTCAGAGCTGCTGGTATTACTCGACAGGAAGCCACCCACGCTCCCATAGCAATCAGGGACCACGAAGGAATCTCCAAAGACGCATACTCCCCAAAGGTTACGTTTCTCCAACTTTCACCTTGTATGATGGAACTGGCAATGCTCGGGAACATGTCTCTCGTTTTCTCGAAGCCCTGGGAGAACATGAACATAATCATGCCGTTCGTCTCAAGGAATTCTCAAAATCTCTGAAAGGCAGGGCATACACCTGGTATAAAAAAATCACACCAGGGACCGTCAACAATTGGGGAGAAATGGTTAACGCATTCTACAGAAAATACTTCTTCGTGTCGGAACAAGTCACCCTCTCCGACCTTGGAAGAATGTTTCAGAGGGTCAGTGAAAATCCCAATGATTATGTGAAAAGGTTCAGAGTCCAAGCCCTGGAATGTCACGACCCAAACGTCACGGAGCAACAATTGGTGGACTTGTGCATGAATGACATGCTCCCGGTCTACAGGGCCTTTCTGGAGAATCTTCGATTCCATACTTTCTCAGAGCTTCACGAAGCTGCGAAGAGGTCGGCAACCACTGCACCCGCTCTTTTGGAAAGAACAAAGTCTACAAAGACTGAGGATTCAAAAGACACTCGAGGAAGAAGGCGTTTGATCAACAAGCAGTACAACCTGCAACCTTCAACAAATGCTGTCACAGAAGGGAGTAAGTGAAAAGCAGAACCACAGCACAAGAAGACTTCCTCCACCCCTTCAAAGGCACACAAGAAGGAGAATTCGAAAGTCCCTCCTCAGCATACGAAAGATCCAGAAGCATCCGATTTTCCCTGTTCAATGGAAGAAGTTAATGAACTACTCGATGCCTGGATCCAAGATGGTGCAATCAAATTGCCTTATGTCAAGAAGGAACCAACTGAAGAAGCCATGGAAAATCCTCGGTATTGACGCTTCCATAGATACGTCAGCCATCCCATAAGTGATTGCAAAATTTTGAAGTGCATATTCAAAGAAAAGGTCGAATCAGGAGAGCTCAACCTTGGGACTGAGGGAGTACACAAAAACCCCCTCCCAGTCCGAACTTTTACCATCTCTAAACCTCCTGTCAGGGAAGCGGTCCAATCTCTGATCGAACATGTCTGCGAGTTGTTGTATCTTTCGAAAGCTCAAAGGAAAGACATGTTTGCTTCACTGAACCACATCGTGTCCGGAAAACACCTGCTGATCCAAGAGACCACCACCGAACCTTCAGCCACCGACAAAGAAATGTATGATTAGGGACTGCTCACCACAGTGCACATTAAAGGAAATGAGTTCAAGAGGGCGTTCGTCGATGTCGGTACCGCTGTCAACATCATCCCTTTGAAAACTCTCAGAGCTGCTGGTATTACTCGACAGGAAGCCACCCACGCTCCCATAGAAATCAGGGACCAAGAAGGAATCTCCAAAGACGCATACTCCCCAAAGGTTACGTTTCTCCGACTTTCACCTTGTATGATGGAACTGGCAATGCTCGGGAACATGTCTCTCGTTTTCTCGAAGCCCTGGGAGAACATGAACATAATCATGCCGTTCGTCTCAAGGAATTCTCAAAATCTCTGAAAGGCAGAGCATACACCTGGTATAACAACATCACACCAGGGACCGTCAACAATTGGGGAGAAATGGTTAACGCATTCTACAGAAAATACTTCTTCGTGCCGGAACAAGTCACCCTCTCCGACCTTGGAAGAATGTTTCAGAGGGTCAGTGAAAATCCCAATGATTATGTGAAAAGGTTCAGAGTCCAAGCCCTGGATTGTCACGACCCAAACGTCACGGAGCAACAATTGGTGGACTTGTGCATCAATGGCATGCTCCCGGTCTACAGGGCCTTTCTGGAGAATCTTCGATTCCAGACTTTCTCAGAGCTTCACGAAGCTGCGAAGAGGTCGGCAACCACTTCACCCGCTCTTTTGGAAAGAACAAAGTCTACAAAGACTGAGGATTCAAAAGACACTCGAGGAAGCAGGCGTTTGATCAACAAGCAGTACAACCTGCAACCTTCAACAAATGCTGTCACAGAAGGGAGTAAGCGAAAAGTAGAACCACGGCACAATAAGACTTCCTCCACCCCTTCAAAGGCACACAAGAAGGAGAATTCGAAAGTCCCTCCTCAGCATACGGAAGATCCAGAAGCACCCGATTTTCCCTGTTCAACGGAAGAAGTTAATGAACTACTCGATGCCTGGATCCAAGATGGTGCAATCAAATTGCCTTATGTCAAGAAGGAACCAACTGAAGAAGCCATGGAAAATCCTCGGTATTGCCGCTTCCATAGATACGTCAGCCATCCCATAAGTGATTGCAAAATTTTGAAGTGTATATTCAAAGAAAAGGTAGAATCAGGAGAGCTCAACCTGGGGACTGAGGGAGTACACAAAAAACCCCTCCCAGCCCGAACTTTTACCATCTCTAAACCTCCTGTCAGGGAAGCGGTCCAATCTCTGATCGAACATGTCTGCGAGTTGTTGTATCTTTCGAAAGCTCAAAGGAAAGACATGTTTGTTGCACTGAACCACATCGTGTCCGGAAAACGCCTGCTGATCCAAGAGACCACCACCGAACCTTCAGCCACCAACAAAGAAATGTATGATTGGGGACTGCTCACCACAGTGCACATTAAAGGAAATGAGTTCAAGAGGGCGTTCGTCGATGTCGGTACCGCTGTCAACATCATCCCTTTGAAAACTCTCAGAGCTGCTGGTATTACTCGACAGGAAGCCACCAACGCTCCCATAGCAATCATGGACCACGAAGGAATCTCCAAAGACGCATACTCCCCAAAGGTTACGTTTCTCCAACTTTCACCTTGTATGATGGAACTGGCAATGCTCGGGAACATGTCTCTCGTTTTCTCGAAGACCTGGGAGAACATGAACATAATCATGTCGTTCGTCTCAAGGAATTCTCAAAATCTCTGAAAGGAAGGGCATACACCTGGTATAACAACATCACACCAGGGACCGTCAACAATTGGGGAGAAATGGTTAACGCATTCTACAGAAAATACTTCTTCGTGCCGGAACAAGTCACCCTCTCCGACCTTGGAAGAATGTTTCAGAGGGTCAGTGAAAATCCCAATGATTATGT